>NC_056743.1:585900481-585980481 GCF_019279795.1 Protopterus annectens | reverse complement strand
CACCAAAAAAACTTATTATTATATATATATATATATATATATACATATATATATATATATATATATATATATATATATATTATATATATATATATATATATATCTATATATATATATATATATATACATTTGTTGGTGGTATAACCTTGTATAGAATTGCTTTCCATTATGGGGGCACCTAACGTCTGGGGCAAGAAAAACTGATGTAATAGCGTCTGATGCATGCTTTATGCCACTGACAACCTGACGTCATGGAAGATGAGACAGCAACCGATGCAGGACCCAAGACTTCGATAATCAGGCCAACTGTGGGCTACTGCAATCAGATAACCCAAATGTGATGACTGCAACAGTGAATACACTCAAACATTTACGTTTATGCTAAGCGTACACAACTGTAGTTTATCTCCCATGTGGACAGAATTTCCCTCAGGACTAATCCGTCATTTATGCCCAGGTGGTCTCTAGTGTGGCTCTGAACCAGTCCATTCATTTGCCTACTGATGTTCTTCGTCTTCCCTTGCTGCAGTCCTGACAATTGGGGTATAGTCCGCGTCCCAGTCGGGTCCAATACCAGAGAAGGCTGATCGCCGTCATGGCGCTTTAGACTGACGCCAGTACGCCAGGGTACTACACGCGCATGACCACGCCATTTCCTCAGTCTTTTTGCCGCATGGTCCCATGCAGAAGCAATTTTGCGAAAGTGCAGGTTACGTTTGAGATTTTCTCCAAACCGGAGTTTCAGACCGGTAGTACAGAGTTGGCAAGTACCTGCTAGGGAACATTTTGCTTTTTCTTGCCTCAGTATATTACCGGATGTCAGAAAAAGTGAATAACTGTATTTCTTGTGGGAAGCAGATACCGTATAGGGATTATCATACATTGTGTATACCTTGTTTAGGGCCTGAGCACGACGTTGTTGGTTGCCGCTCTTGTGCTAGATTTAATAAGCGCACTATTAAGAGGAGGCTTGATTGTGCTAGGTTAGTGTTTGGGAAGCGCTGTAATTATACTATGCCGCCGGATGTTCCGGCGCCGCTTCATCTAAGAAGCGAAGGACAAAACAGTGAAGTCTAGGGTGAGGAACCGGCAGTCCCGGACGCCGGTCCTTTAGAAGGCTCAGGGAGCCAGAGGTTTTGCCAGCAGTCTCTATGGAGTCTCAGTGGATACTTTCACTGTTACAGGATGTGCTCCTCTCAGGAAGTAGGCCAGGCTGAGGGGCTTCTCAGGTAACTGTTCTTCCCTCTCTTCCCAAGGTAGTTAGGCCTCTCCTTCTGTTTCCAGAGCTTTAGAGGAAGGCCAAGTTCAGCTTCTGTGGGGCTTCTCCTAGCATTTCGGCTCTGTGCCTAAGAAACATATGCTTAAAATGGCTGAAGATTTGATTACTTGATTAGAGGTTCTATGCCCCCACCTGATAAGAGGCCTAGGGTGGAACAGGAGTTTGATAGTTTTGAACAGTGTTCACAGGCTTCAGAGTCTTCTGTGGAAGACTTGCAAGAGTTTCCTGCTTATTCTGATTCTGATGTGGATGATTCCACTCCTTCAGCTTCTCCTCCTGAGGATTTTTCATTTTCAGAGACTCTTCCCATGAGGGAGCATTTCAAATGGGAAGGCCAAGATTACTCTGACTCCAGAAAAAGGCTTAGGGAATTCTTGTTTTTGCCTCAGCATAGGCCCTTAGCTATTCCTCCTGTGTTGAATGTGGTGGAGGATGTTTTTGCAGAGGCTTCTCTGAACCCTGATTCCTTGCCTCCTGCTCCTGTTAAGCCTGATAGGTATTATAGGTGCCCAAGCTCATAAGTATTTGTTTAAGAGTCCCAGGGCGGACCCAGAAACTGTTTCTCAGGGGCCCAAAGGTGTTAAAGCTTCTGTTGTTAAAAATCCTGTACCCTCTGATAAAGAGGCAAGGGCTTTGGATAGGTGGGGTAAGAAAGTATACTTCTTCCACTCTAGCCATGAGGGCTTGAATTGTCAATTTCATATGCTGAAATATCAGAATTATCTCCTTTCACAAATTGAAATCTAAGGTGGATGCTTTGGCGGAAGGTATTGAGTGTAAAGAATTGCTGGATTTGGTTCATGTGTCTGAACAAGTGGGTAAGCATTCTTTGCAGTGTGGTTTTGATGCTGTTCAGGCCTCCTCGAGGGTGGCTGCTACTAGTTCTGTTCTTCGCAGACATGCATGGTTGAAGGATCAGAATTTAGCTGAGCATGTTCAGACCAGGATTTTGGATGCTCCTTTACAGTCTGATGTGTTGTTTGGACCGCCTGTGGAAGCAGTTTTAAAGAAAATGGAGGACAAAGCTAAGTCTATGCAGACTGTTAAAGATTTTTGCAGGTGCAGCCTCCAAGTTTAGTAGAAATTGGCCTGCTAAGGGGTGGACATATCCTGCTTATGGTTCCCAGTCTAGGGGTAGGTCTAGACGTGGTAGGGCAGGGCTCAAGGTCTGCTTAGGCCTAGATCAGACAGTTCACCTGCTCAGACTTCTGGTGAGGGCAGGGTCAGTCCTTTCGTAAGCAGAACCAATGACCTGCCTTTTCAGCTGCCAGTGGATTCTCGTCTGGCAGCTCCTTTGGGAGGAAGATTGTCTCTTTTCAAAGAAAATTGGGATTTAATCACTCAAGACAGATGGGTGCTGGATATCATTCATCACGGGTACAGATTTTATTTCCACACAATGCCCCCTTTCAAAGGCATGCCAGATGTTCCTCCTCCTCAAAGAAAAGAGGCTCACAAGCAAGTTTCTCAGTTACTCCAGATAGGGGCTATTCAGCCAGTCCCTGTATCAGAAAGGGGCTTCGATTTTATTCGGCTGTTCCTAGTACCAAAGAAGGGGAACACGTGGAGACCAATTTTGGATTTATCTCTCCTCAACACTTATCTGGACATTCCAAGTTCAAGATGTTGACGTTACAGCAACTGTTACCTCTGCTGGGCAAGGATCACTGGATGGTAACTTTGGATCTCAAGGAAGCTTACCTTCATGTGCCCATAAGGCTAAGTTGCAGAAAGTATCTGCGGTTTCAACTGGAGATTTTCATTATCAGTTCTCTGCATTGCCCTTTGGCTTATCTTACTGCGCCCAGAGTATTCACAAAGGTTCTGGCTCCAGTGATAGCTTACTTCAGGCTTCAAGGCATTCAAATTTATCCTTACTTGGACGACTGCCTGATTCTGGCTCAAGAAAGGGAACTCCTTCTACAGCATCTGGAATATGTCATAGCAGTGCTAAGATGCCTAGGGTATTCTGTGAACGAAATAAAGTCCAGTCTAGTACCCTCTCAAGACATGTGCTTTCTGGGTGTGAGACTGAATACAGCAGCCCAGATGGCCTTTTAACCCGACAAACAAAAGAGTCTGTCACTTTACTTCCATCAACTATCTCATCAGTCCGCGCTGACTGCAAGGACAGTCCTTCAAGCATTAGGGTTCATGGCATCTTAGATTCTGGTGCTTCCCAATGCCAAACTGCATATGAGGAAGCTGCAATGGTATCTCAAAATGTATGGACACAGCACTGCCAAGATTTGACACTGTCATTCAAATAATACCTTGCCTTCAAAAGGAATTCTTGTGGTGGGCCAGGAATGTCACCTAAACAAGGACTCTCTGTGACCCGGCCAGAGGCCAGTCAGATTTTAAATCGACAGATGCCTCGGACACTGCTTGGGGAGCTCATCTAAATGGAAAATGGATACAAGACAAGTGGCCTGCCAGACTACAGCATCTACATATCAACATGAAGGAGATGTTAGCAGTCCAGTTTGCATTGATGCATTCAAGGAGTTACTTCTTCCAGGGCAGGTGTTGATTCTGACAGACAACACAACTGTCATGTGGTACATCAACAAGCAAGGGGGAACACATTCTTATCCTCTATGCAGGCAAGCAATGATTTTATGGGAGACTGCAAGCTAGCCTGCAACTGACTCTTCAGGCAAGGTTTCTGCCAGGAGCACAGAACTCCCTAGCAGATGCATTAAGCAGACAAATCATGGATCCCCACGAGTGGAAACTGGATCTTCATGTATTTCAGAAATTGACAGTGTCATGGGGAACTCCAGACATAGATCTGTTCGCTTCTCCACTAAACCACCAGCTGCCAAAGTTTTGCACAAAGGGGTTTCATCACACAGCTTGGAAAGTGGATGCTCTGTCTTTCAGTTGGAAAAACCTTCATGTCTATGCCTTTCCACCTCTACCTCTTCTTCCAAAGGTATTACTAAAGGTCAGACGAGACAGGCCAAGGATGATTTTGATAGCTCCAGATTGGCCTCGTCAACACTGGTACCCACTTCTAAGGAGTCTTGTAAAGAAGCCTCCATGGACTTTACCTCTGATTCCTCATCTGTTATCTCAAAAGGACGGTCATCTGCTCAATGTCAAGCTTCAATCTCTTCATCTCACAGCTTGGCATATTCTGTGTTGAAGCATGGTAGGTCTCAGCTTCCTCAACAAGTTTTAAATGTGATTATGGAAGCTAGAAGGCCTAGTACTAGGAGAGTGTACGAGAAAAATGGAAGAGATTTTTGTTTTGGAGTACAGCAAAGAATTTGAGATTTCAGAGCCTAATTTGAGTGTGGTTCTTCAATATCTTACTGAATTATTGGACAAAGGTTTGTCCTTCTCTTCCATAAAGATTCATGCTGCAGCAATTTCAGCTCACTATGATTGTGACCCACCTTTGTTTTCGTGATCCTTTGTTCAAGCAGTTTCTTAGAGGGCAAAGAATATAAGACCCCACGAGAGCTCCTACTCCTGCTTGGGATCTCAATTTGTGTTGGAAAACTTACTCTACAACCTTTTTGAGCCTGCAGCTACTGCTGAATTGAAATGTTTGTCATGGAAGACTGCTTTTCTGTTGGCTATTACTTCTGCAAGAAGGGTGTCTGAGTTGCAGGCCCTTATGGCAGTAGAGCCCTTTTGATTTTCCATAAGGACAGGGTATCATTACGCACTAATCCTTCCTTTATGCCTAAGGTGGTTTCTAGTGTGGCTTTAAACCAAACTATTCATTTGCCTACGTTTTTGCAGATCCTCAAAATAAAGGGAAAAGATTTTGCACACTTTAGATGTACACAGGCAATGCGTATTATCTGAGCAGGACTAAAGACTTTAGGCAGTCTCAGCAGTTACTTGTTTCTTTTGTTTTGAGTTCACAGGGCAAGCCTGTGTCAAAACAAACTATTTCTAGGTGGATTGGCTTTTGCATTGCATTTTGTTATTCCCATCATGGCAAAGAGGTTCCAGCTGGGATTAGGCCTCATTCCACTAGGGCTACTGCCACTTCAACAGCATTTCTAAGGCGGGTGGCAACTAAGGATATTCTGGAAGCAGCTACTTGGAGTTCAGTGCATACTTTCTCTAGGCATTATCACCTGCCTATATACTCTAAGAGTAGAGCTGGTTTTGCCACAGCTGTTTTACAAGGCATGTTGTCAGCTCCTGCTACTTTATAATTTGCCAGCCTCCCTTACCTCTGCTTTGGGATTCTACCCAATTGTCAGGACTGCAGCAAGGGAAGACGAAGAACATAGTACAGTTTTGTACCTACCATAAATGTAGATGTTCGAGGATTCCCTTGCTGCAGTCCAATTTACCCTCCCTCCTTCCCCTCTGTGTTTCAGGGTGGTTGTGTAGCTGAGTTTACATGCTTATACTTTTTGGATATATATTACTGTATATATTGTACATGTTTATTGGTGCAGGTTGTTTTTGGGACTTGTCTTTTTGGGTCTTCTGACATCTGGGGCAAGAAAAGACTGAGGAAATGACGCCGGTCATGCGCATTAGTACCCTGACGTACTGACGTCAGTCTAAGGCGCCATGACCGACGTCAGCCTTATACTCTGGTATTCGGGCCGACTGGGACGCGGACTATACCCCAATTGTCAGGACTGCAGCAAGGGAATCCTCGAACATCTACATTTATGGTAGGTACAAAACTGTACTTTTTCCCTAATCCTCAGAATAAAGGGGAAAGGATCCTGCATTCCCTGGACGTGCACAAGCAGCTTAGGTTCTATCTGGATTGGACTAAAACTTTCAGAAAATCTGACCAGCTGCTAGTCAGGTTTGCTGCAGGGGCAGAGGGGAAGGCCATTTCAAAGCAACCATTTCTAAATGGATAAGCCATTGCATTCATTTCTTCTGCAAGCACCATGGAAAACCTACCCCACAGGGGATAAGAACTCATTCCACCAGGGCTGCATCTACCCTCTACTGCATTTCTCAGAGGAGTCCCTACCAGGGACATCCTGGAAGCTGCAGCCTGGAGGCTCTCTACATAACTTTCACCAAGCATTACCACTTGCCTATTTTTTTTAACTCCAGAGCTGGATTTGCTGCAGCAGTCTTACAGGGCCTGATTGTTAGCCCTAATGCTATTTAACTACCTCAACCCTTCCTTAGCTTTGGGAATCAACCCAAATGTGATGACTGCAACAGTGAAAGTGAAGAACCTTGTACAGTTGTGTACATTTAACATAAATGTAGATGTTCGAGTGTATTCATTGTTGCAGTTCTAGTTATCCTCCTTCCAGCCCCCTGACTTCTCTTGACTTTTTACCTATCCTGTTTGTTTGTTATATATTATATCTTGTGTATTTGCTTTTTGCTGGGGGTGATGTTCTTCGTGTTTCACTTTTGCAGTCATTATATTTGGTTATCTGCTGGCAGGTTGCCCTCAGTCGGCCTGATTAGCAAAGTCTTGGGTCCTTCGGTTGCTGTCCCTTCTTCCATGACGTCAGGACGTCAGGGTATAAAACATGCAGCTGACACCATTACATCAGTCTTTCTTGCCGCGTGGTGCCCGAAGCAGAAGCAGTTCGCAAGTGCCGGTCGGCCGACTCCTGAAATTTTAGTTTTCGAGTTTCAGATCCAAAGTATTCTACTAAAAAGCTAAGTACCCCGTTGGGGAAACTTTTTCTTGCTCCTTATCGATGTCAGTAAAAGTTAATAATTACATTACTTGTGGGAAGCAAATAGCTCGTAAGGATTTTCATTTGTACTGTATTCCTTGCCTAGGCCCTGACCAGAATGTACCTTGCTGTCGGTTTTGTGCTTTATTTAATCAATGCATTATCAAATATTGGTACGTTTTTGCTTCCAAATGTTTTGGCTCGCGCTTTAATTATCCTGTAATGTCATTGGTTAGCAATCTGACTACCGGAATACCTAAAAAATGCAAAGAAAAAGACAGAGACAGGCAATTGAGGTCCAAAACTGCCGATGAAGCTTCTAAGCCAGTCGCCAGTTCGCCGGTATGTATATTAGACCGAAGCCATCTTCAAAACTAAGGCCAAAATCTCAACCTATGCCTAAAAAAACGAAGCCTGGCCACATGTGCAGGCCCCTATGCCTAAAAAACAAATGATCAAAATGGCTGAAGACTTAATTACTCTGATCAGGGGTAGCCACCCCCCCTCCCTTCTAAGAGGCCTAGGCAAGACATTGATTATTAATCTTTTGAATAGGATTCTATTTCTTCTGACTCTTCTAATGACCAGGAATTGTCTATACCTACTTATGAAGACTCTGATACAGAAGATTACATTCCTTCTTCTTCTCCTGAGGATTTTTTTGGGGGGAAACTTTACATACCTTAAGGGAACATTTCCACTGGGAAAGTCGGGATTTCTCTGAATCTAAAAAGAGACTTCGGGATTTTCTTCTTCTTCCTCAGCATAGGCCTTTGCCTATACCTCCTGTTCTAGACATGGTTTATGATGTTTTTTCAGATTCTAGTATGGCTCCTGATTCTCTGCCTCTGGCTCCTTGTAAGCCAGACAGATACTACAGGGTTCCGGACTCTGATGCTGAAGATCCTGAAACCATTTCTCAGGGTCACAAGGGCATTAAGGCTTCTACTGCTAAAAATCATACCCCTTCTGATAGAGATTCCCGTGCGCTGGATAGATGAGGTAAGAAGGTTTACACTTCTGCAACCTTGGCAATCAGGGCTTTAAACTGTCAATTTCATGTGCTAAAATATCAACAGCATGTCATGGGACTGCTTAAACAGAAAATGATGTTAATTTCTTAATGTGTGGAAAACAAAGATTTCAAGGATTTATTGCATTCATTTGAACAAGTTGGAAAACATTCTATAAGTAGGAAAACATTCTTTGCCATGTGGTTTTGATTCTTTAGAGGCCTCTTGCAGGGCTGTTGTAACTGGGTCTGTGCTAAGAAGGCATGCTTGGCTCAGAGCAAAATCTGCCTTATCATGTTAAAGCAAAATTGTTGGATGCTCCTTTACAACAGGACCGGCTCTTTGGTAATACGGCTGAAGAAGTTTTAAAAACATGGAATATAAAGCTAAATGTATGCAAACTGTGAAAGATGTCTTACAAGTGCAACCTCCAAGATTTAGTAGGCACTGGCCTACTAAGAACTGGTCCTTTCCAGTTTCTTTGAAAGCCACTCAAGCCCAAACCCAGACATTCCAAAGGCTCCAGGTTGCAGTCACAAGGGACTTTCAGAACAAAACAATGGGGTGCCGCCTCTTCCAAATCTGGAAACAAAACACCTCCCTTTGGTAAGCAGTCTCAGTGACTTTCCTTTACACTTACCAAGCACTTACCTTTTAGCTGCCCCTTTGGGGGGAAAATGGATGCTTCATGCAAGAAACTGGCAACTTATAATCCAGGACAAGTGGGTTTTAAATATAGTATCCCAGGGATACAGATTTCATTACCACACATTGCCAATTCCAAACGGATGGCCAGACCTGCCCCCAAATCAATGGGCAGAGGCCCAGAAACAAGTAGTTTCCCTCATGAACATGGGGGCTATTCAACCAGTACCAGAAGAAGAAAAGGGACAAGGTTTCTATTCAAGACTTTTCCTGGTTCCCAGAAAAGACAAATCATGGCATCCAATTCTGGACTTATCTACTCTAAACACCTTTCTGGGCATTCCAAAATTCAAGATGCTGACTCTTCACCAGTTACTTCCTATGCTAGACAAAGATGCCTAGTTCGCAACTCTAGATTTAAGAGGCTTACCTGCATATCCCAGTCAGGGAATCTTGCAGAAGATAACTCTGCTTCGAAGCAGGCTACTCTCATAACCAGATGTTCTTCGTGTTTCACTGTTGCAGTCATTACATTTGGGTCGGCCTGCATAACAAAGTCTTGGGTCCTGCGTCTGTTGCTGTCTCCTCTTCCATGACGTCAGGGGTATAAAACATGCAACTGACACCATTTTAACCAGTCTTTTTCTTGCCGTGCGGTGCCTGAAGCAGAAGCAGTTCACAAGTGCCGGTCGGCCGACTACAGAAATTTTCGATGTTCATCGTGTTACCCTGCTGCAGTCATCACACTTGGGTTATCCTGTCATCAGGCTGTCCCGCAGTCGGCCTGAATTCCAAAGTCTTGGTCCGGCGTCGGTTGCTGTCGCTTCTTCCCTGACGTCAGTGCGCCAGGGGTATACAAGAGGCATCCAACGCCATTTTCTTCTGTCTTTCTTGCCGCGCGGTGCCCGAAGCAGAAGCAGTTCGCAAGTGCCGGTCGGCCGACACCTGAGATTTTCGAATCGAATTTCAGTCCGAAGTCCTCAAAGCTAAGTACCCCGTTGGGGAACCTTTTCTTGCCTCAGTCCGATGTCAGAAAAAGTTAACAATTACATTTCTTGTGGGAAGCAAATACCTCATAAGGACTTTCATTCTTATTGTATACCTTCCCTAGGCCCAGACCACGATGTCACTGGTTGTCGGTTTTGTGCTAGGTTCATTAAGCGAACTATAAAGCGAGGCTTTGATTTCGCACGACACTACTTCGGTAGGAAATTTAATTGCACTATGCCGTCGGAGCAACCGACTACCGGCGTGCATAAAAAAACTCTAAGATAAAGACAGACAGCCTAGATCTAAGCCAGACTCCGAGGCCTCGGCTGGGCTGGTCGTCGGTTCTCCGGTTTTCAGTGAGGCGCCTACGCAGCCCCTGGCAAACAGCAGAATTGGAACCCCAGACTGCTTTGGATTCTCAAGCAGAGAGTTCTAGGCCGACGCAGCCATTTTCTTTAGGCCCTACCGACGCCATTAAAGAAGAAGCCGGTGCTGTGGAAACACCTTCGGTTTTAGAAGGTGTCTTCAGACCGACTACTCTCACTATAAAATCTTATGCTAAGCTTAAGACTCCTCTAAAACCAAAAAAGACTGCACATCAGTCTCCAGTTCAAGGCCCCATGCCTAAGAAACAGATGCTTAAAATGGCTGAAGATTTGATTTCTTTAATCAGGGGTTCCCAACCCCCCCCCCCAGACAAAAGGCCCAGATAAGAGGAGGATTATGCCTCCTCTGATCAAGTGTCTATTTCCTCAGGCTCCTCTGAGGAACAGGATTACTCTCTTCCCCCTTATGAAGATTCTGATGCTGAAGATTCCATTCCCTCAGCTTCTCCCCCTGAAGACTATTCCTTTGGGGAAACCTTACATACCATGAGGGAACATTTCCACTGGGAAGGTCAGGACTACTCCGACTCAAAGAAAAGGCTCCGAGAGTTTCTTTTACTCCCCCAGCACAGACCACTTGCTATCCCTCCAGTTTTAGACATTGTGGATGATGTTTACTTAGAATCTAGTCTAAATCCAGATTCTCTGCCTCCTGCTCCAGCCAAACCAGATAGATATTATAGAGTGGCTGACTCACACAAATTCCTTTACAAAAGCCCTGTTGCTGACCCAGAGACAATCTCCCAAAGTCCCAAAGGGGCTAAGGCTTCTATGGCTAAAAATCCTGTACCCTCTGAAAGGGACTCCAGAGCACTAGATAGGTGGAGGAAGAAGGTTTACACCTCAGCTACTCTAGCTATGAGAGCACTAAATTGTCAATTTCACATGCTGAAATACCAGCAATTCCTAATGTCTCAAATAAAACAAAAGATGAGCATGCACCCTCAACAGTCTGAATTCAAGGAAATGCAGAATCTGTTGCATGCAGCTGTACAGGTGGGCAAACATACTTTACAATGTGGATTTGATTCCTTGGAAGCTTCCTGTAGAGCAGCTGTTACTCGGTCTGTTATACATAGGCATGCTTGGTTAAAGGAACAAACTCTGCCTGATCATGTTAAAGCAAAGTTACTAGATGCACCCTTACGGCAGGATGTCTTATTTAGGGTTAAAGCAGAAGAGGTTTTAAAGAAAATGGAGGATAAGGCAAAATCTATGCAGACGGTCAAAGATTTCTTACAGGTACAACCCCCACGCTTCAGCAGAAATTGGCCAACAAATAATTGGTCCTTTCCAGCTTCTGACAGACCACAGAGGGGTAAATACAGGCGCCCAAGGGGCAGAGGACAAGTCAAATCCCTTACAAACCTCGCCAATGGGGCACTGCAACACAGAAGGGAGGAGAAGACAGGTCCCAAACTACTAGAAGGCAAACACAATGACTTAAACCTCAAACTGCCAAGCAAAACTCTCTTGGCAGCTCCCTTGGGAGGAAAATTAGCATTTTTTTACAGACAACTGACGCATCGTCACAAAGGACAAATGGGTCCTAGACATTATCTCACAAGGATACAGATTCCATTTCCACACCTTGCCAAGGATAAAAGGAATGCCATACTTGCCACAAAAGCAATGGGTAGAGGCACAAAAACAAATTACAGCTTTCATGGACATGAGAGCCATTCAACTGGTACCTACACAGGAGCAAGGCCAAGGATTTTACTCAAGGCTCTTTCTAGTCCCCGGAAAGGACAGTTCTTGGAGACCCATTCTGGACCTTTCAATTATAAACACCTTCTTGCAAGTACTCAAATTCAAGATGCTAGCACTACAGCAGCTTCTTCCCATGTTGGGCAAGAAAGCTTGGCTAGTAACGTTGGACCTCAAGGAGGCATACCTGCATGTCCCTATCAGACAAAATTGCAGAAGATACCTCCGTTTCATTGCAGGTTCAACCCATTACCAATTCTCTGCACTGCCCTTTGGCTTATCTACTGCGCCCAGGGGCTTCACAAAATGCCTGGCACCAGTAATTGCATACTGCAGACAAAGAGGAATTCAAATATACCCATACCTGGACGACTGCCTCATCCAAGCAGAAAGCAAGGACATTCTCTTACAACATCTGGCTTTTGTAAAACACCTTCTAAGTTGCCTAGGGTACACAGTAAACGAAAAGAAATCAAAACTAGTGCCCTCACAAAATATAACATTCCTGGGTGCCAGCTTGAATACAACGGCCCAGATGGCTTATCTGACGCCAGACAAACAACTACAACTAACTCAATACTTCAAAATAATGGCAACAAAGACCCAACACCCTGCAAGAAAAATTCTGCAGGCCTTGGGCTTCATGGCATCTTGCATACTACTAATACCATTTGCAAAACTGCATATGAGGAAATTACAATGGTACCTAAAAAGCGTATGGACTCAACACAAACACAACCACAGCTTGGAAACAATGATACCTCTCATTCCCTGCCTTCAGCAGGAGTTTCTATGGTGGTCACAGGCATGTCACCTCAACAAGGGTCAGCCTTTCACCTTACCCCCAGCCAGGCAAACTATGACAACAGATGCATCTGACTATGCCTGGGGGGCACACATGGCAGGACGGTGCGTTCAAGGCATATGGACTGCAGATCAAAGGAATCTGCACATCAATCAAAAAGAAATGCTAGCTGTACAGAATGCCCTGGCAGCCTTCAAGGACCTCTTACATCCAGGGCAGCTTATAATAAGGACAGACAACACCACAGTAATGTGATACTTAAACAAACAAGGGGGTACACACTCCTACCCTCTATGCAGGCAAGCAATGACCTTGTGGAATACAGCACTGGCTTACCAAGTTCAATTACAAGCTCAATTCCTGCCAGGAAAAAGAACACATTGGCAGACGACCTAAGCAGAAACATCATGGATCCCCACGAGTGGAAACTGGATCCACAAGTATTTGCAATGATAACTCAAAAATGGGGGCTCCCAGACATAGACCTGTTTGCCAACCCCCAAAACTATCAGCTATCAAACTTTTGCACAAGGACATTTCACCATCAAGCTTGCAAAGTGGACGCACTCTCATTCAGTTGGAAAATGCTGACAGTATATGCCTTTCCTCCATTGCCCCTTCTCACAAAGGTGCTGCTCAATGTCAGGATGGAGAGATCCCGAATGATACTCATTGCCCCAGACTGGCCACACCAGCACTGGTACCCACTATTAAGGAACAAGGCCCAGGGCCCACCATGGATTTTACCACAAACTCCTCATCTGCTCACACAGCAAGGCAGTCAGATTCTACACAGCCAGCTCAAAACCTTAAATTTGGCTGCATGGCAGATCACCTAAGCAACCAGCCAGCTCCTCTTTCACAAGCTGTTATGGATGTTATTCTGGAGGCCAGGTGGCCCAACACCAGGAAAGCCTACTCAGACAAATGGAAAAGATTTTGCGCCTGGAACCAAGCTAAAGGCCAAAATACCCTTCAGCCAGACATACCTCAGATTCTACAGTATTTAACTGAGATGTTAAACAAAGGACTTTCTTTTTCATCTATTAAAATCCACGCCTCAGCTATTTCAGCTCACTAAAACACGGATCCTCCCTTATTTTCACATCCACTTCTAAGGCAGTATCTCAGAGGGGCCAAAAACATTAGGCCTCCCAGGAGAGCGCCAACACCAACTTGGGACCTCAATTTTGTTCTGGAAAAACTTACGCTACCACCTTTTGAGCCAGCTTTCTCAGCTGACTTAAAGTTTATATCATGGAAGACTGCCCTGCTGCTAGCAATTACTTCAGCCAGAAGAGTCTCAGAGCTGCAGGCATTAATGGCAGTAGAGCCTTTCCTTATTTTTCATCAAGACAGAGTTTCTCTACGAACTAACCCGTCCTTTATGCCAAAGGTGGTATCCAGTGTGGCTCTAAATCAAACCATCCATTTACCCACCTTCTTTCCAAATCCACAGAACAAAGGAGAGAGACTCCTGCATTCCCTGGACATTCACAGCCAACTACGTTACTACTTGGATAATACTAAGGTTTTCAGAAAATCTGACCAGCTTTTTGTATCCTATGCTACAGCATCACAAGGAAAGGCCATCTCAAAACAGACCATTTCCAAATGGATAGGACATTGCATACATTTTTGCTACACCCATCATGGAAAACCAGTTCCTGCTAGCATAAGGCCCCACTCTACCAGGGCAGCTGCTACATCTACAGCCTTCCTCAGGGGGGGTGCCAACCAAGGATATTCTGGAAGCTGCAACTTGGAGTTCAGTACACACCTTCACCAAACACTATCACTTACCACTTTACTCTTAAGACTAGAGCTGGCTTCGCCACTGCAGTTTGGCAGGGCCTTCTAGCCTCCTCTAACCCTGTTTGACTCCACCTCCCATCCTTAGCTTTGGGATTCTACCCAAGTGTGATGACTGCAGCAGGGTAACACGATAGTACAGTTTTGTACCTACCATAAATGTAGATGTTTGAGTGTATACCCTGCTGCAGTCCAGGTTACCCTCCCTCCATCCCTTCTGTCCTAACTAAAACCTTTCAGTACCTTAAAATCTTATACAACCTTTGTGGTGTATTTGCTTATAGCTGGAGGGATCTTTTGTTTGTGCTAAACTTTTATTATTGGTACTATCTACTGACCACCTTTTGGGGGGGCACCTGACATCTGGGGCAAGAAAAACTGAAGAAAATGGCGTCTGATGCCTCTTGTATACCCCTGGCGCACTGACGTCAGGGAAGTAGTGACAGCAACCGACGCCGGACCAAGACTTTGGAATTCAGGCCGACTACGGGACCGCCTGACGACAGGATAACCCAAGTGTGATGACTGCAGCAGGGTATACACTCTAACATCTACATTTATGGTAGGTACAAAACTGTACTTTTTCGAGTTTCAGAACCGAGGTCTTCAAACTAAAGTTAAGTTCCCCGTTGGGGAAACTTTCTCTTGCTCCTTACCGATGTCAGTAAAAGCTAATAATTGCATTACTTGTGGGAAGCAAATACCTCATAAGGATTTTCATTTGTACTGTATTCCTTGCCTAGGCCCTGATCACAACCTTGCTGTCTGTTTTGTGCTAAATTTAACCAACGCACTATTAATATGCGTCGGTATATCTTTGCTTCTAAATATTTTGGTTCAAGATTTAACTACCCTGAAATGTCGGTTAGCAGTGCGACAACCGGAGTTCACAAAAAACGCAAGGAAAAAGACAGACCGTCGAGGTCCAAAACCGACAAAGCTTCTCCAAAGCCAGTCGCCGGTACTCAGTGAGGCGCTTTCGCAGCCCCTGATGCCTGCTACTTTTGAGTCGCAGGCCTCTACCGAGACCCATTCGGAGTCCGGTATGCCGCGAGATTCGCAAAGTATTGAACTCACGGATTTCTCACCCTTGGATGGGTCTGGAGCCGCTGAGCAGGCACTGGCTTCTGAGGGTGTTTTCAGGCCTCGACATTTTTATATTTAACCAACGCCATCATCAAAAACAAAGTCAAAAAGAACTTCTGTGTCTAAAAAACCGACTCATGAGCCACGTGCTCAGGCCCCTGTGCCTAAAAAGCAATTGATCAAAATGGCTGAGGATTTAATTACCTTGATCAGGGGTTCCCAACCCCACCCCCACTCACCCACCCACTAAGAGGCCTAGGCAAGGCAGTGATTATGAATCTTCAGATCAGGTTTCCATTTCTTCTGATTCCTCTTCTGATCAGGAATTTTCTATTCCACCTTATGAGATGCAGAGTAGTCCATCCCATCTGCATCTCCTCCTGAAGATTACTCTTTTGGAGAGACTTTGCATACTTTAAGGAACATTTTCACTGGGAGAGTCAGGACTTCTCTGAATCAAAAAAGAGGCTTAGGGATTTTCTTCTTCTTCCTCAGCATAGGCCTTTGGCAATGCCTCCTGTATTAGACATTGTTGATGTGTTCTCTGAATAAAGCATGGCTCCTGATTCCCTGCCTCCACTTCTTAGTAAGCCAGACAGATATTACCGGGTTCCTGGCTCCCACAAATGTCTTTTCAAAAATTCTGCTGCTGATCCTGAGACTATTTCTCAGGGTCCCAGGGGGTGTTAAAGGCTTCTACAGCCAAAAATCCTACCCCTTCTGATAGAGATTCCAGGGCGCTGGATAGATGGGGTAAGAAGGTTTATAACGTCTGCAACCTTGGCAATCAGGGCTTTAAACTGCCAGTTTCATATGCTTAAATATCAACAGCATGTCATGTGCTTACTGAAACAGAAAATAATGTTGATTTCTGATTGTGTGGAAAACAGAGTTACAGGATTTATTGCATTCAGCAGAACAGGTTGGAAAGCATACTTTGCAATGTGATTTTGATTCCTTGGAGGCTTCTTGCAGGGCCGCCATAACTGGATCTGTGTTAAGAAGGCAAGCCTGGCTCAAGGAACAGAATCTGCCTGATCATGTTAAAGCTAATTTGCTGGATGCCCCTTTACAACATGATAGTCTGCTTTGTAATAAGACAGAAGAGGTTTTAAAGAAAATGGAAGACAAAGCTAAATCTTTGCAGTCTGTAAAAGATTTCTTGCAAGTGCAGCCACCCAGGTTCAGTAGGCACTGGCCTACTAAGAATTGGTCCTTTCCTGTGTCCAACAGAGCCACTCAGGGCAAACTCAGGCACTCCAAAGGCTCCAGATGTCAATCACAGGAATCGTACAGGTCAAAGCAATGGGGTGCCTCCACCTCCAAATCTGGAGGAAACAAAGCACAACCCTACAGTAAGCAGTCTCAATGACTTTACTCTACCATCTCCAAGCACTTGTATTTTGGCAGCCCCCTTGGGGGGGGAACTAGCACTTCATGCGCAAAATTGCCAGTTAATTACCCAGGACAAGTGGGTATTAAACATATTATCCCAGGGGTACATATTTCATTTCCACACTTTGCCAATTCCAAACGGATGGCCAGATCTGCCACCAAACCAGTGGGCAGAGGCCCAGAAACAAGTCATGTCCCTCATGGATATGGGGGCTATTCAACCGGTACCAGAAAAGGAAAAAGACAAGGATTTCATTCAAGACTTTTCCTGGTACCCAGAAAAGACAAATCATGGCGTCCAGTTCTGGACTTATCAATTCTGAACACGTTCTTGGACATTCCAAAATGCTGACTTTACAACAGCTACTGCCTATGCTTGGCAAGAATGCCTGGTTGGTAACTCTAGACTTGAGGCATACCTGCATATCCCAATAAGGAAATCTTGCAGAAGATACCTCTGCTTCAAAGCAGGCTTTTTGCATTACCAATTCTCTGCACTTTGGCTTATCTACTGCGCCCAGGGTCTTTGCAAAGTGCCTGGCAATAGTAATTGCATTCTGCAGACAAAGAAACATTCAAATGTATCCTTATCTGGACAGTTGTCTCATTCAGGCAGAGGGCAAGGACACTCTCTTCTTCAACATCTGGCGTTTGTAAAAAGGCTTCTAGCATGCCTAGGGTACACCATAAATGAAAAGAAATCACAACTGGTGCCCTCTCAAATAATTACATTCCTTGGTGCAAGGTTGAATACAACTGCCCAGATGGCGTACCTCATGCCAGACAAATGCAGTTGACAACATACTTCAAACAAATGGCAACAAAAACCCAGCTATTGGCAAGACCAATTCTGCGGGCTTTGGGGTTCATGGCATCCTGCATTCTGCTGATTCCATATGCAAGACTGCATATGAGGAAACTTCAATTTTACCTAAAAAACTTATGGAGTCAACATTGTCACAGCCTTGAAACAATGAATCCTCTTATTCCCTGCCTGCTACAGGAGTTTCTTTGGTGGGCAGAGTCATGTCACCAAAACAAGGGACTGTCATTTACTCTACCCACTGCCACCCAAACCCTAACTACAGAAGCATCAGACTATGCTTGAGGGGGCCCACCTGGCAGGGAGATGCATTCAGGGCAAATGGAGCCCAAACCAAATGCATCTGCATATCAACCAGAAAGAAATGCTAGCTGTTGAATGCTCTGACAGCCTTCAAGGACTTACTTCATCCAGGACAACTACTGATAAAGACGGACAACACCACAGTTATGTGGTACATAAACAAGCAGGGGGGTACCCACACCTACCCCCTTTGCAGACTTGACATGGGCTTGTGGAACACAGCCTTGACTTACCAAATACATCTTCAAGCTCAGTTCATGCCAGGAAAGCAAAATACTCTGGCAGACGACCCAAGCAGAAATCTTATGGACCCGCACTAATGGAAACTGGATCCAGAAATCTTCCACATGTTAACACAAAAATGGGGAAGCCCAGGCATAGATCTATTTGCCTCTCCCCAAAACTATCAGTTGGACAAATTTTGCACAAGAACTCATTTCAAAAAGCATGGAAAGTGGATGCTCTGTCCTTCAGCTGGGAAAACCTATGGAAAAACCTATCAGTCTATGCCTTTTCCCTCTGCCTCTACTCTCCAAGGTCTTACTAAAAGTCAGACAGGAAAAAAACAAAAATGATTCTAATTGCCCCGGGCTGGCATCTCCAACACTGGTACCCGCTTCTAAGGAATATGTCGCACCTTCCCCCGTGGTACCTGCCTCAGACACCTCACCTATTGTCTCAGCACAACTATCAAATTCTGCGCACTCCGCTCCAAACTCTTGAATCTTGCAGCAAAGCTAATCAACTAATTTTATCAACCACATCTCTCAGTAAACATGTGATGGATGTCATTTTGGAAGCCAAAAGGCCCAGTACTAGAAAATCTTATGCTGATAAATGGAAGAGATTCGGTGCTTGGAACCAAGCCCAAGAAATAAACACAGCAAAGCCCAATATTCCTCAGATTTTACAATACTTAACTGAGATGCTTGACAAGGGCCTATCTTTTTCTTCAAAAAAAATCCATGCTTCTGCCATTTTGGCTCATTACAACACAGAGCCTCCCCTCTTTTCTCACCCCCTGCTAAAACAGTACCTCAGAGGGGTCAAAACTTTAAGGCCTCTCAGGAGAGCGCCAACTCCTGCATGGGACCTTAATTTTTTGTTGGAAAAACTCACCCTACCTCCTTTTGAACCAGCAGCTACTGCGTGTATAACATTTCTTTCTTGGAAGACAGCTTTTCTTTTGGCAGTCACTTCGGCTAGAAGGGTTTCAGAACTACAGGCTCTCATGGCAGTGGAGCCTTTCATTATTTTTTACCCGGACAGGGTTGCCCTCAGGACCAATCCTTTTATGTCTAAGGTGGTATCCAGTGTGGCTCTTAACCAGACCATTCATCTGCCAACTTTCTTCCCAAGTCCGCAGAACAAGGGGGAGCCGATTCTGCATTCATTGGATGTACACAGACAACTAAGATTCTACTTAAACAGGTCAAAATCTCTAAGAAAGTCTGAGCAACTACTGGTGGCATTTGCTGCAGGACCAGAGGGGAAGGCTATATCAAACCAGACTATTTCTAAATGGATAAGCCATTGCATTCGTTTCTGCTACTTGCACCATGGTAAACCTGTGCCCAAGGAGATCAGATCCCACTCCACCAGGGCTGCCTGTACTTCAGCAGCTTTTCTCAGAGGGGTCCCTACCAGAGACATTCTAGAAGCTGCTACTTGGAGCTCAGTTCATACGTTCACAAAGCATTATCATTTACCTCTCTTTTCTAAATCCAGGGCAGGCTTTGCCACTGCAGTCCTGCAGGGCCTTATAGCTGCTCAGTTCCATCCTCCCATCCATAGCTTTGGGATTCTACCCAAATGCAATGACTGCAACAGTGAAACACTACGAACATAGTACAGTTGTGTACACTTACCATAAATGTAGATGTTCGAGTGTATTCACTGTTGCAGTTCAGATTACCCACCCGCCCAGCCCCCTTTCTATACCTTTTCTTTCCTTCACTATACTCAAAAGCCTTCGTGGTATATTTGCTTTTAGTTGAAGGTAAATTTTTATTTTCTAAAGTGCATTTATATATTTACAGTTTTATATATATATATAATTTTTTTTTTTTTTTTTTTTTTTTTTTTTTTGCTCCCCATTTGGGGCCACCTGACATCTGGGGCAAGAAAAACTGATTAAAATGGCGTCAGCTGCATGTTTTGTATCCCTGACGACCTGACGTCATGAAGAGGAGACAGCAACTGACCCAGGACCCAAGACTTTGTTATTCAGCCCGACTGAGGGCAACCTGCCAGCAGATTTCCCAAATGTAATGACTGCAACAGTGAATACATTCTAACATCTACATTTATGGTAAGTGTACACAACTGTACTTTCTCTGCACTGCCCTTTGGCTTATCTACTGCGCCCAGGGTCTTTAAAAAGTGCCTGGCTCCAGTAATTGCATTTTGCAGGCAAAGAAATATTCAAATATATCCATACCTGGACGATTGTCTAATTCAGGCAGAAAACAAGGACACTCTTCTAAACCATCTGGCGTTTGTAAAAAGGGTTCTAACTTGTCTAGGATACACTATAAACAAAAAGAAATCACAACTGGTACCCTCTCAAAAAATTACATTCCTGGGTGCAAGCTTGAATGCAACTGCCCAGATAGCTTTCCTTACGCCAGAGAAGCAAATTCATTTGGTGACTTACTTCAGACAGGTGGCCACAAAAACCCTGCTTTCTGCAAGGCAAATACTGCAAGCCTTTGGTTTCATGGCCTCCTGCATTTTTCTAATTCCATATGCAAGACTGCATATGAGGAAACTTCAGTGGCACTTAAAACGTCTATGGAGTCAGCGTTGTCACACCCTGGAAACAATGATTCCTATCATTCCTTGCCTACAACTAGAGTTCCTATGGTGGGCAGAGGCCTGCCACCAAAACAAGGGACTGTCATTCACACCACCCCCCGCCACTCAAACCCTAACTACAGACGTATCAGACTATGCTTGGTGGGGCACATCTGGCAGGGAAGTGCATTCAGGGCAAATGGAGCCCAAATCAAGTGCACCTTCATATCAATCAAAAAGAAATGCTAGCCAGACAATGCACTGACAGCCTTCAAGGACTACCTTCATCCAGGACAATTAATGATAAAGGCAGACAACACCACAGTTATGTGGTACATAAACAAGCAGGGTGTTAAACACTCTTACCCCTTTTGCAGACTAGCCATGGCAATGTGGAATACTGCCTTGACCTATCAAGTACAACTACAAGCTCAATTCCTGCCAGGAAAGCTGAATACTCTGGCAGACGAACTAAGCAGAAATCTCAAGGACCCACACGAATGGAAACTGGAACCACGGATTTTCAACATGTTGACATGCAAATGGGGGAGCCCAGACATAGATCTTTTTGTCTTACCCCAGAACTATTAGTTGGACATATTTTGCACAAGAACTCATCACAGAAAAGCCTGGAAATTGGATGCTCTATCCTTCAGCTGGAAAAAAAGTTCAGTCTATGCCTTTCCCACTCTGCCTCTGCTCTCCAAAGTTCTACTCAGTCACACAGGACAAACCAAAAATGATTTTTATTGCTCCAGACTGGCCTTGCCAGTACTGGTACCCACTCCTGTGCAATGTGTCACACCTTCCACCGTGGTACCTGCCTCAAACATCTTACTTACTGTCTCAGTAGAACAACCAAATTCTGCACATGCAGCTCCAAACTTTGAATCTTGCAGCGTGGCTAATCACCTGAATTCACCCTTGGCATCCTTCAGCAAACCTGTGATGGATGTCATTTTGGAGGCGAGAAGGCCTAGTACTAGAAAATCTTATGCTGACAAATGGAAAAGATTCTGTGCCTGGAATCAATCTCAAGGGATTAGCACAGCAGTGCCCAACATTCTTCAGAATTTATAATACTTAACTGAGATGCTTCAAAAGGGCCTGTCCTTTTCTTCCATAAAAATCCATGCCTCAGCCATTTCAGCTCATTACAACACAGAACCTCCCCTCTTCTCTCATCCTGTGCTAAAGCAGTATCTCAGAGGGGCCAAAAACTAAGACCACCCAGGAGAGCTCCAGCCCCCTGCCTGGGACCTCAATTTTGTAGTGGAAAAGCTCACTCTCCCTCCTTTCGAACCAGCTGCTACTGCAGACTTAAAATTTCTCTCCTGGAAAACAGCTTTCCTTTTAGCAGTCATTTGAGCCAGAAGGATTTCCGAATTACAGGCTCTTATGGCAGTGGAGCCTTTCGTCATTTTTCATGCGGACAGGGTATCTCTCAGGACCAATCCATCCTTCATGCCTAAGGTGGTATCCAGTGTGGCTCTTAATCAGACCATTCATTTGCCAACTTTCTTTCCCAATCCATAGAACAAGGGGGATCGGATTCTGCATTCATTGGATGTACACAGACAACTTAGAGTTTACTTAAACAGGACAAAATCTCAAAGAAAATCTGAACTGTTGGTGGCATTTGCTATAGGGGCAGAGGGAAAGGCTATTTCAAAGCAAACCATTTCCAAATGGATATTCTATTGTATTCGTTTCTACTATATGCACCATGGAAAAACTATCTCCCAGGGTATCAGATCCCATTCCACCAGGGCTGCATTTACTTCTGCAGCCTTTCTCAGAGGAGTTCCTACCAGGGACGTTCTAGAAGCTGCTACCAGGAGCTCAGTTTATACGTTCACCAAACATTACCATTTACCATTGTTCTCTAAATGCAGAGCTGGCTTTGCCACTGCTGTCCTGCAGGGCCTTATTGCTGGTCCTAATGCTGTACAATTCCCTCCACCGAACCATAGCTTTGGGAATGTACTCAAATGTAATAACTGCAACAGTGAAACATGAGCATAGTACAGTTGTGTACACTTAACATAAATGTAGATGTTCGAGTGTATTCACTGTTGCAGTCCTGGTTACCCTCCCTCCATCCCCCTATTTTTCTCTGGCTATACCTCTAGTTTCTTTCACTATTTTTAAAAACCCTTTTGGTGTATTTGCTTTTGGGATTGGAGATGTATTTTTTTAATTTTATTTGCTCCCCATTTGGGGGGCACCTGACATCTGGGGCAAGAAAAACTGATGTAATGGCGTCGGCTGCATGTTTTATACCCCTGACGACCTGACGTCATGGAAGAAGGAACAGCAACCGACGCAGGACCCAAGGGACAGCAACCGACGCAGGACCCAAGACTTTGTTAATCAGGCCGACTGAGGGCAACCTGCCAGCAGATTACCCAAATGTAATGACTGCAACAGTGAATACTCTTACCATAAATGTAGATGTTCAAGAGTAAGTGTATACAACTGTACTTTCCATACCATGTAATTGCTCCCTGTTGTGGGGGCACCTAACATCTGGGGAAAGAAAAAACGATGTAATCGCGTCTGCTGCATGTTATATACCCCTGACGACCTGACATCATGGAAGAAACGACAGCGTCCGACGCAGAAATCCCAAGACACTGGTATTCAGGCCGGCTGTGGGCTGCCTGCAGGCAGGTAACCCAAATGTGATGACTGCACCAATGAAAACACTCAACATCTACATTTATGGTAAGTGTACACAACTGTACTTTTCCTTGACCGCCTACACCTATTTCTTAAGCTTTGGGAATCAACCCAGATGTGATGGCTACAACAGTGAAACACCAAGAGCATAGTGCAGGTGTGTACACTTATCATAAATGTAAATATTCGAGTGTCTTCACTGTGGCAGTCCTGGTTTCCCTCCCTCCAACCCCCTTTTTTGTTCTCTTCCCTTACAAGGAACATACTGGTATTTACTTTTTACTGGTGGGATTTTTACATCAGAACCTGGCTCCTACTTGGGGGCTGCTGATAGGTTAGGGCAAGAAAATCTGATGTAATGGCATCTGCTGCCTTACTTTATACTGCTGACAACCGACGTCAGTCCTGAAGCGACAGCAACCGACGGAGAAATACTAAACCTCTGGTATTTTGTCCAGCCGAGGGCTACCCTGGTAGGGATAACCCAAATGTGATGACTGCAACAGGGAATACACTCTAGCATCTACATTTATGGTAAGTATACACAACTGTACTTTCGCCAAATTGGTTATTATATCAGGATTTCAGATAAGTGCCCTGTTGGGGAATCATTTCTTTACTTTTTTCATTCTGGTGGGGTTTATTGTCATCCAAGAAAGGTAAATGTTCATGTTGATGTCAGATGCCGGATAATGACAATCACCAGCAGTGCCTTTTTGTCTTGGGCCTACCCACGATCAGAGATCTTGTTCTTTTTGCCAGACCTTTTTGCCTAAAGCTTTGAGAAGTAAGATAGCGTCCCTTTTTATATATTTGGAGAATTAGTGCTTGAAACTCCTTGTAAAGAGTGCTATGGAAGGCTTCTCAGTGGTGAAGGCAGAGTTGCTTGTGAAGCAGAAGGCCAAGAAGCCTAAGCCTAAATTTTCTGCTGCACCTCTTGTGGTGGACTTCTCTCCTGCGGCAGATGTTCTTCGTGTTTCACTGTTGCAGTCATTACATTTGGGTTATCTGCTTGCAGGTAGCCCACGTTCGGCCTGATTAGCAAACTCTTGGGTCCTGCGTCATTTGCTGTCCCTTATTCCATGACGTCAGGTCATCAGGGGTATGAAACATGCAGCCAACGCCATTATATCAGTCTTTCTTGACATGCGGTGCCCGAAGCAGAAGCAGTTCGCAAGTGCCGGTCGGCCGACTACTGAAATTTTCGTTTTCGAGTTTCAGAACCGAAGTCTTCAACTAAAGCCAAGTACTCCGTTGGGGAAACTTTTATTTATTGCTCCTTACCGAAGTCAGTAAAAGTTAATAATTGCATTACTTGTGGAAAGCAAATACCTCATAAGGATTTTCATTCGTGCAGTATTCCTTGTCTAGGCCCTGACCACGACGTACCTTGCTGTTGGTTTTGTGCTTTATTTAATTAGCGCACTATCCGTTGTCAGTATATTTTCGCTTCTAAATATTTAGGTTCTCTGTTTAATTATCCAGAAATGTCGTCTTACCCGTCCGACTACCGGGATTCCGAAAAAAAATGGAAAGATGGACAGAGAAAGGCCGCCGACGTCCAAAACTGCTGACGACGCTTCTAAGCCAGATGTTCATTGTGTTACACTGCTGCAGTCATTACACTTGGGTTATCCTGCTGTCAGGCGGTCCCGCAATCGGCCAGAGTTCCAAAGTCTTGGTCCGGCGTCGGTTGCTGTCTCTCCTTCCCTGACGTCAGTGCGCCAGGGGTATATAAGATGCATCCGATGCCATTTTCTTCAGTCTTGTCACGCGGTGCCCGAAGCAAAAGCAGTTAGCAAGTGCCGGTCGGCCGATTCCTGAGCTTTTCGAAGTCGAATTTCAGATCCAAAGTGTTCAGTAAAGCTAAGTACCCCATTGGGGAAACTTTTTTCTTGCCTCAGACCAATGTCAGAAAAAGTTAATTGTATTTCTTGTGGGAAGCAAATACCTCATAAGGACTTCCACTCTTATTGTATTCCATGCCTAGGCCCTGATCACAATGTCACTAGTCTGTTTTGTAGTAGATTTAACAAACGCACTATAAAACGACGTTTTGATTTTGCTTTGCACTACTTTGGCCGAAGGTTCAATTATACAGTGCCGTCGGAACAACCGACGACCGCAATTCATAAAAAACGCAGAGACAAGGATAAAGACAGGCATCCGAGGTCCAAAACCGACGATGAAGCCTCTTCTCGGCCAGTCGCCGGTTCTCAGTGAGGCGCTTTCGCAGCCCCTTACACCCGCTACCTCAGAGCCACAGGCCGCCTCCGACTCCCACGTGGAGACAACTAGGCCTCTGGAAACTCAAGGTATTGGGCCTACGAAAACTAATCCCTCAGATGGGTCCGGAGCCGCTGAGCAGGCATCAGCTTCTGAGGGTGTTTTCAGACCTTCACAACTTACCATTAAAGCAGCAGCCAAGACAAAAACACCATTAAAGACAAAGAAGCAAGTACAGCATTCTCCAGGACGGTCCCCCATGCTTAAGAAACAGATGCTCAAAATGGCCGAAGACTTCATTACTCTAATCAGGGGTTCCCATCCCCTCCTGAGAAAAGGCCTAGGCAGGATACAGACTATGATTCCTCTGATCAGGTTTCCATTTCCTCTGATTCCTCTTCACACCAGGGATACTCTCTACCCCCCTATGAGGACTCTGATGCTGAAGAATCTATCCCTTCAGCCTCTCCTCCTGAGGATTTCTCTTTTGGGGAAACTTTACATACCATGAGGGAGCATTTCCATTGTGAAAGTCAGGATTATTCAGAATCCAAGAAAAGGCTCAGGGACTTCCTTTTATGGCCTCAGCACAGGCCCCTTGCTATTCCGCCTGTGTTAGATATTGTGGATGATGTGTTCTCTGAATCCAGCTTATCTCCTTATTCTTTGTCCCCTGCTCCAGCCAAGCCAGATAGGTATTATAGAGTCCCTGACTCTCAAGTTTCTTTATAAAAACCCTTCTGCTGACCCAGAAACCATTTCCCAGGGTCCCAAAGGGATTAAGGCTTCCATTGCAAAAAATCCAGTTCCCTCTGACAGAGATTCTAGAGTGTTAGATAGATGGGGGAGGAAAGTTTACACTTCTGCAACTTTAGCAGTAAGGGCTTTAATTGCCTGTTTCACATGCTTAAGTGCCAACAATATTTAATGGCTCAGTTAAAACAGAAAATGCTTACAAGCTCAGAAGCTCCTGACTAAAGAAATGCAGGATTTATTGCATGCAGTTGAACAGGTGGGAAAACATACTCTGCACTGTGGTTTTGATTCTTTAGAGGCTTCTTGTAGAGCCGCAGTTACAGGTTCTGTGATTCGAAGACATGCTTGGTTAAAAGAACAGAGCTTAGCTGACCATGTTAAGGCAAAATTATTGGATGCTCCTTTACAGTATGATACCTTGTTTGGTGTTAAGGCAGAAGAGGTGTTAAAGAAAATGGAGGATAAAGCTAAATCTATGCAAACAGTCAAAGATTGCTTACAGGTACAGCCACCTCGATTTAGCAGAAATTGGCCTACAAATAATTGGTCCTTTCCAGTATCAGACAGGCCACAGAGAGGCAGATACAGATGCCCAAGAGGCAGATCTCAACCCCAAGGCTCTTACAGACAATGACAGTGGGTTACCTCAACCCCAAAAGGAGGTGAGGGCAAGTCTCAACCTTACAGGAAACGGTCCCAATGACTTCCCCCTTCCTATGCCAAACACTTCCCTTTTGGCAGCCCCCTTTGGGGGGAAACCAGCACTTTTTTCTCAAAATTGGCAAACAATCACCCAAGACAAATGGGCTCTGAATATTGTGTATCAAGGATACAAGTTCCACTTTCACACTTTACCAAGGCTAAAGGGAATGCCAAACCTGCCACAGAATCAATGGGCAGAGGCTCAAAAACAAATTTCAGCCCTCATGGACATGAGAGCTATTCAGAAAGTACTACAGCAGGGACAAGGATTTTACTCAAGACTCTTCCGGGTCCCCAGAAAGGACAAAGCCTGGAGACCCATACTAGACCTTTCAACTCTAAATAGGATGTTCCGAAATTCAAAATGTTGGCACTACAGCAGCTTCTTCCCGTGCTGGGCAAGAAGGCTTGGCTTGTAACTCTGGACCTCAGACCTATCAGACAAGATTGCAGAAGATACCTCAGATTCAAAGCGGGTACAATGCACTACCAATTCTCTGCACTGCCCTTTGGCTTATCTACTGCGCCCAGGGTCTTCACAAAGTGCCTGGCACCAATAATTGCATTTTGCAGACAAAAAGGAATTCAAATATATCCATACCTGGACGACTGCCTCATTCAAGCAGAGAAAAAGGACATTCTTCTAAAGCATCTGGCGTTTGTAAAAAGGCTGCTAATCTCTCTAGGGTACACAGTAAACGAAAAGAAGTCAAAACTAGTGCCCTCACAACAGATAATTCCTGGGTGCCAGCTTGGATACAACGGCCCAGATGGCTTATCCTCACGCCAGACAAACAAGGACAACTGACTCAATATTTTCAATTACTGGCAAAAAAGTCCCATCTCCCTGCAAGAAAAATTCTGCAGGCCCTGGGATTTATGGCATCGTGCATACTACTAATTCCATGTGCCAGACTGCATATGAGGAAATTACAATGGTACCTAAAAAAGTGTTTGGACTCAACACTTTCACAGTTTAGAAGAAGAATACCAATACTTCCCTGCCTACAACAGGAGTTTCGATGGTGGGCACAGGCATGTCACCTCAACAACAGTCAGCCTTTCACTCTACCCACAGCCAGGCAGACTCAGATGCTTTGGATTACGCCTGGGGAGCACACATGGCAGGAAAATGTATACAGGGCAAGTGGACCACAGACCAAATGCATCTTCACATCAATCAAAAAGAGGTGTTGGCTGTTCAAACTGCCCTAACAGCTTTCAAGGACCTTCTGCATCCAGGACAATTATTATTAAAGACAGACACCACAGTAATGTGGTACATAAACAAGCAAGGGGGCACTCATTCTTATCCCCGGCAAGGGGGCACTCATTCTTATCCCCTATGCAGGCAAGCCATGACCTTGTGGACCACAGCTCTAACTTATCAAGTTCATCTGCAAGCACAATTCCTGCCAGGAAAGAAAAATACTCTGGCAGACTATCTCAGCAGAAATATCATGGACCCTCACGAATGGAAATTGAATCCACAAATCTTCAGCATGGTAATGCAAAAATGGGGGTGCCCAGGCATGGATCTTTTTGCCTCCCCACTGAATTGCCAACTACAAAAATTCTGCACAAGGACTTACCACACACAAGCATGGAAAGTGGATGCTCTTGTGGATGCTCTTTTTTTCAGCTGGAAAAGCCTAAAAGTTTATGCCTTCCCACCACTGCCTGTCCTTTCAAAGGTACTCCTAAAAGCCAGACAAGAAAATACACAGATGATCCTGATTGCTCCAGACTGGCCACGCCAGCACTGGTACCCAATCTTAAAGAACTTAGCTCAAGGCCCACCATGGATTTTTGCCTCAAATTTCACACCTTCTGACTCAACAAAACAATCAGATCCTGCACGGTCAGCTCAGAACCCTAAACCTGGCTGCATGGCAGATTCATTAGTCAAACAGGCAACAGCTCTCTCTAAAGCTGTTATGGATGCCATTTTGGAGGCCAGGAGGCCTAGCACCAGGAAATCTTACTCAGAAAAATGGAAGAGATTCTGTGCCTGGAACCAGGCTCAAAGCCTTGACCCTCTTGACCCAAACATTCTTCAGATTTTACAATACTTAACTGAGATGCTGGACAAAGGCCTATCCTTCCACGCCTCTGCCATTTCAGCTCATTACAACACGGATCCTCCTTTATTCTCTCATCCCTTGCTAAAGCAGTACCTCAGAGGGGCTAAAAACATAAGACCGCCCCGGAGAGCACCAACACCAACGTGGGACCTCAATTTTGTTTTGGAAAAACTGACCTTGCCACCTTTTGAGCCAGCCAGTACAGCCGCTCTAAAATTTTTATCATGGAAAACAGCTCTGCTCCTGGCAGTAACTTCAGCACGAAGAGTCTGAGCTACAGGCATTAATGGCAGTGGAACCTTTTATAATATTTCATCAGGGCAGGGTTTCTATAAGGACAAACCCTACCTTCATGTCAAAGGTGGTATCTAGTGTGGCTCTTCACCAAACCATCCATTTGCCAACTTTCTATCCAAACCCCCAGAATAAAGGGGAGAAACTTCTGCACTCTTTGGACATACACAGACAGCTACACTTCTTGGAGAAAACAAAAGCTTTCAGGAAAACTGAGCAACTGTTTGCAGCATATGCTGCAGGATCACAGGGAAGGCTATCTCAAAGCAGACTATTTCCAAATGGATAGGACACTGTATTCGCTACTGCTACACACAACATGGAAAATCAGTCCCTAATAGCATTAGGCCACATTCTACCAGAGCAACAGCCACTTCAACAGCCTTTCTCAGAGGAGTACCAACCAAAGAAATTTTGGAGGCTGCAGCTTGGAGTTCAGTGCACACCTTTACCAAGCATTACCACTTGCCTCTTTACTCTAAATCCAGAGCAGGATTTGCCACTGCAGTTCTGCAGGGCCTCCTAGCCAATCCTAACTCTTTATAGACCAGCCACCCAACCTTAGCTTTGGGATTCTACCCAAGTGTAATGACTGCAGCAGTGTAACACGATGAACATAGTACAGATGTTCGTGTTTCACTGCTGCAGTCATCACTGTAGGGATGTTCATCATGCATACAGCTGCAGTCATAACAGATGGGTTCTCCTGCCGTCAGGCAGGTCCTCGGTCGGCCGAATTACAAAGTCTAGGTCTGGCATCGGTTGTCGTCGCTTCTTCCCTGACATCAGTGCGACAGGGGTGTAAAAGAACCAGCCAACGCCATTTTCTTCAGTCTTTCTTGCCGCATGGTGCCCGAAGCAGAAGCAGTTCGCAAGTGCCGGTCGGCCAGCTCCTGAAATTACGAAAATTTTGCAACCGAAGTCTTCTTGAAAGCCAAGTACCCCGTTGGGGAAACTTTTCTTGCCTCAGACCGATGTCCGACAAAGTTAATAATTGTATTTCATGTGGGAAGCAAATACCGCATAAGGATTTCCATTCCCTCTGTATTCCTTGTTTAGGCCCAGACCACGACGTCTCGGTCTGTCGCTTTTGTGCTACTTTCAACAAACGCACCATTAAGCTTCGGGCAGAGTTCGCCCAGCATTATTTTGGCAAAAAAATTAAATGTATTATGTCGTCGGATACTCAGACTCCAGTTTTGTCTAAAAAGCGCAAAGATAAGGACCGACACACGAGGTCCGCGGCCTCTACCGACACCACGCCAAAGCCGACTACAGGTGGTCCGGTTCTCAGTGAGGCGCCTACACAGCCCCTGACTACCGACGACACTTCATTGGCGGTGTCTCCTGTGCCCGAGGTCGCAGGCTCCTCGGCCCACACTCCGACTACAGATACCGAAGCCACTCTTGGCGGTGAATCTCAAAATGTGGACAGGTCTACCTCCTCTCAAGGTGTGTCTTCAGACCTTCATCTTCTTTTTCCAGCAAGGCTTTCACTAAGTCTAAAGCAGCCATGCATTCTAAGAGACAAGCTACACAGGGCCCATCTCCAGGCCCCATGCCTAAAAAACAGATGCTTAAAATGGCTGAGGATTTAATTACTCTTATCAGGGGTTCTCAACCCCCCCCCCCAGACAAAAGGCCCAGAGTGGAGGAAGAATCCCCCTTCTCTGATCAGGGCTCCATTATATCAGAGCACTCTGATGAACAGGAACATTCTTACTCCCCTTTTGAAGACTCTGATGCAGAGGAGTCCTATCCCTCTGTTTCCCCCCCTAGAGGATTACTCATTTGGGGAAACTTTGCATACCTTAAGGGAACACTTCCACTGGGAAGGCCAAGATTATTCAGATTCCAAGAAAAGGCTTAGGGAATTTCTCTTGCTACCTCAGCACAGGCCTCTGGCTATACCTCCTGTCTTGGACATACTAGATGATGTGTACTCGAGGCCTGCCTTAACCCGGATTCTCTACCTCCAGCCCCAGTCAAGCCTGACAGGTACTACAGGGTTCCTGACTCACACCAATTTCAATACAAAAGCCATGCTGCTGACCCAGAAACCATCTCACAGGGCCCCAAGGGAATTAAGGCCTCCACTGCTAAAAATCCATTGCCTTCCTAGAGAGATTCCAGATCCTTAGAAAGGTGGGGAAAAAAGCTATATACCTCGTCCACCTTAACCATGAGGGCATTAAACTGTCAGTTCCATATGCTAAAGTACCAACAGTTTCTGTTATCACAATTGAGAAGTAAAATGTCACAACCTGAACAACCAGACTTGGAGTTGCAGGATTTGATGCATAGTGCAGAACAAGTGGGTAAACATACCTTACAATGTGGTTTTGATGCTCTAGAGGCCTCATGTAGAGCTGCTGTTACAGGATCAGTCATACGTAGACATGCTAGGCTCAAGGAGCAAACCTTACCAGATCATGTCAAAGCTAAATTACTAGATGCCCCTCTACAAAAGGATGTATTATTTGGTGCTAATGCTGAGGAGGTATTAAGGAAAATGGAGGAAAAGGCTAAATCAATGCAAACAGTGAAAGATTTTCTAAAGGTACAGCCCCCACGTTTCAGTAGAAATTGGCCTTCCAAAAATTGGTCCTTTCCAGCCACGGACAGACCCCAAAGAGGTAGATACAGGCGCCCGAGGGGCAGAGAACAATCCCAAGGATCGTTTAGAGGCAGACAATGGCAAGCTCCTACACAAAGAGGTGGTGAGGATAACTCGCAGCCATTCAGAAAGCAAGCCCAATGACTTTCCCCTTTGCATGCCAAGCAAGGCTCAAATGGCAGCACCCTTAGGCGGAAAACTGGCATTATTTTCAAAAAATTGGCATATTGTCACAAAAGACAAATGGATCCTGGACATTATAAACAGAGGCTGTAGATTCCATTTTCACACCCTTCCAAAAATGAGAGGCATGCCAAACCTGCCACACAATCAAAGGACAGAGGCACAAAGACAAATTTCAGATCTCATAGACATGAAAGCTATTCAAGAGGTACCTACTCACGAATAAGGTCAAGGTTTTTATTCCAGACTATTCCTGGTACCAAGGAAGGGAAAAGATTGGAGACCTATTTTGGACCTATCCATCCTAAACACATTTCTACTCGTACCAAAATTCAAGATGCTCACTCTACAGCAGCTTCTTCCCATGCTGGGCAAGGAGTCTTGGCTGGTAACATTGGACCTCAAGGAGGCATACCTGCATGTCCCAATCAGACAAAATTGCAGAAGATACCTCAGATTTCTTGCAGGTTCAACCCATTATCAATTGTCTGCATTGCCCTTTGGCTTATCTACTGCACCCAGAGTATTCACGAAATGCCTGGCATCAGTAATTGCCTACTGCAGACTTCAAGGGATACAAATATACCCCTATTTGGACGACTGCCTGATCCAAGCGGCCAACAAGCACATACTTCTGAAACATCTGGCTCATGTAATAATGTTGAATTCTCTGGGATACACAGTCAACAAAAAGAAATCAAGGCTAATACCCTCTCGGAAAATAATTTTCCTGGGTTCCAACTTGGGCACAAACACCCAGATGGCCTACCTCACGCCAGAGAAGCAGGGGCAACTAACTCAATACTTCAGAACACTAGCAAATTGCACCAGGCTGACTGCAAGGAAAATCTTGCAGGCTGTGGGATTCATGGCATCTTGCATCTTACTAATCCCATGTGCAAAGCTGCATACGAGGAAACTTCAATGGTACCTGAAAAACCTATGGTCTCAACACAGCCACAGTTTGGAAACAATAATACCACTAATTCCATGTCTGCAAAAGGAATTTCTGTGGTGGGCTCAAGCATGCCAAACAAACACAGGTCTCCCATTCAGCAAGCCTCAAGCAAATCAAGTCATCACAACAGACACCTCGGACTACGCCTGGGGGGCACACATGACAGATCGGTGCATTCAGGGCAAATGGTCCCAAAAAGAAAAGCACCTTCACATCAATCAAAAGGAAATGCTAGCAGTAATAAATGCTATTATAGCTTTCAAAGACCTTCTGCAACCAGGTCAACTACTGATAAGGATGGACAACACCACAGTAATGTGGTACATAAACAGGGAGGAACCCATTCATACCCCCTATGCAGGCTGGCCATGTCACTTTGGAACATGGCCCTGGACTTACAAATCGAACTTCAAGCACAGTACTTGCCAGGCGAGGAAAACACACTGGCAGACAACCTAAGCAGAAATATGACAGATCCACGCGAATGGAAGTTGCATCCTCAAGTTTTTACAGAGATAATTCAAGCATGGGGAAGGCCAGACATAGATCTCTCTGCCTCCCACAAAAATCACCAATTGACAAAATTCTTCTCAAGGATTTTTCATCCAAAGGCCTGGAGAGTGGACACCCTCTCTTTCAGTTGGACATCAATGACAGTTTATGCCTTCCCACCTCTTCCTCTGCTGCCCAAAGTTCTATTAAAAACCAGAGCAGACAGACCAAAGATGATTCTCATTGCTCCAGACTGGCCAAGACAACACTGGTACCCACTCCTGAGGAGCCTGCCGCATTCCCCACCATGGACCCTACCTCTAATGCCTCCTCTTCTGACTCAGCACAGCTTCAAAACTCTTCACAGTCAGCTAAAAAACACTCAATCTAGCCGCATGTAAGATTCCTTAGCATCACAACAGACCCTACTCTCCAAGGAGGTGCAGGATGTCATTTTGGAGGCCAGAAGGCCATCTACTAGAAAAGCTTACTCCGCAAAATGGAAACGGTTTTGTGTCTGGAATGAGAAAAAGGGCCAGGATCCTGGAAAACTGAATTTACCTCAAATATTACAGTATCTAGCTGAGCTGCTAAGCAGTGGACTTTCATTCTCCTCCATCAAAATCCATGCCTCAGCCATTTCTGCAGAATACAACACTGATCCACCCTTATTCTCTCACCCCCTCTTAAGACAGTTCCTCAGAGGGGCTAAGAATCTAAAACCCTCAAGAAAACAACCAATACCTGCTTGGGATCTCAATTTCATTCTAGAAAAGCTGACCTTGCCTCCTTTTGAGCCAGCTGCCTCATCAGATTTGCAATATTTGTCCTGGAAAACAACTTTCCTTCTGGCTATTACCTCAGCTCGTAGGGTATCGGAACTACAAGCTCTCATGGGTGTGTGCAGCCTTTTATCATCTTCCATCAGGACAGAGTTTCCTTACGAACCAACCCGTCCTTTATGCCAAAAGTGGTATCCAGGGTAGCTTTGAATCAGGCTATACACTTACCTACCTTTTATCCTAATCCTCAAAACAAAGGGGAGAGATTACTACATTCCTTGGACATCCACAGACAACTGCGTTATTATTTGGACAGAACAAAGCCTTTCAGAAAATCAGAACAGCTCTTTGTGTCCTATGCTGTAGGAGCTCAAGGAAAGCCAATTTCCAAACAGACAATCTCAAAATGGATAGCCCACTGCATACGCTTTTGCTATTCTTTTCATGGCAAAACTGTACCTACAGGCATCAGATCTCACTCCACAAGGGCCACGGCTACCTCTGCAGCTTTTCTCAGAGGAGTTCCTACCAAAAATATTTTGGAAGCAGCCACTTGGAGTTCTGTGCATACCTTCTCCAAGCACTACCACCTTCCACTATACTCCAAATCTAGAGCGGGCTTTGCCACTGCAGTCTTGCAGGGCATTCTGGCTCCTCCTAGTTCCACCTAGTGCCTACCACCCCTTTCTTAGCTTTGGGATACTACCCATCTGTTATGACTGCAGCTGTATGCACGATGAACATAGTACAGTTTTGTACCTATCATAAATGTAGATGTTCGAGTGCTAATACAGCTGCAGTCCAGGTTTCCCTCCCTCCTTCCCCTCTTGGGACAGGCCTATTGGCTAACACCTCCTCATGCAACCTGATTGGGGTATTCATTCTTGATGTATTTGCTTGCACTATTGTATTTTGATTATATGGCATTGCTTTATTACACAAATTTATGTATTGCCTTCCTTCTGGGGGCACCTGACATCTGGGGCAAGAAAAACTGAAGAAAATGGCGTTGGCTGGTTCTTTTATACCCCTGTTGCACTGACGTCAGGGAATAAGCGACGACAACCGACGCCGGACCTAGACTTTGGAATTCGGCCGACCGAGGACCCGCTTGACGGCAGGAGAACCCATCTCTTATGACTGCAGCTGTATTAGCACTCGAACATCTACATTTATGGTAGGTACAAAACTGTACTTTCTTCCTGCTTGCAGGCAGCTCTCGGTCTGCCAGAATCCCAAAGTCTGGGTCCAGCGTCGGCTGTTCAGTCATGCTCCCTGACGTCAGAGCGCCAGGCGTACAATGCTGCCAGCCGACGCCATGTTCTCCAGTCTTTCTTGCCGTGCGGTGGAAGCAGTTTGCAAGTGCCGGTCAGCTGACTCCTGATATTTTTTCGTGCTTCAGTCCGAAGACTGACTTCTTCACAAAGCTAAGTACCCCGTTGGGAAAATGTTTTCTTGCTCCAGTCCGATGTCAGAAAAAGTTAATTGCATTTCTTGTGGGAAGCAAATACCTCATAAGGATTTCCACTCTTACTGTATTCCTTGTTTAGGCCCTGACCACGATGTAGCTAGTCGGTTTTGTGCTAGATTTAACCAACATACTATTAAGCAAAGGTACGATTTTGCTTTTCACTACTTTGGCAGGCGATTTAATTATAAAATGTCATCGGACTCGCTTCCGACTACCGGAGTTCACAAACGACGCAAGGATAAGGACAGGCCTCCGAGGTCCAAATCAGACTACGTTTTACAAGCAGAGCCAGCTACAGGTTCGGCCATAGTCAGTGAGGCGCTTTCGCAGCCCCTGTCGTCTGCCATTTCAGAACAGATTGCCGAAACGGACTCCCACAAGGAGCCAACTAGGCCTTTGCGTACTCCAGCTGCAGGACCTTCGGGCAATGCTACCTCGGATGGGTCTGGAGCCGCTGTGCAGGTACCGGCTTCCGAGGGGGTTTTCAGGCCTACTCAGCTTCTGATAAAGGCAAAGACTCCTTCTAAATTTGAGACACCAGCCCAGGGGTCTTCTGATCCGGGACCCAAATCTCAGAAACAGCTTCTTAAAATGGCGGAGGACTTACTAACCATGATTAGGGGTTCACATCCCCCTCCAGACAAAAGGCCAAGGCAAGAATTGGATTATGACTTCGCTGATCAGGCATCTATTTCTTCAGTGTCTTCCTCTGAACAGGAATATACTTTCCCTCCTTATGAGGATTCTGATGCTGAGGAATCCATTCCATCAGCTTCTCCCCCTGAGGATTTTTCTTTTGGGGAAACTTTACATGACATGAGGGAACATTTTCACTGGTAAGGACAGGAGTACTCTGAATCTAAGAGAAGGCTTAGGGATTTCCTTCTTCCCCAACATAGACCCCTGGCTATTCCTGCTATTTTGGATATTGTGGATGATGCCTTTTCTGAGGCTAATTTAACTCCTGACTCCTTTTCTCCAGCCCCTGCTAAGCCTGACAGATATTACAGGGTCCCTGACTCCCATCAGTTCCTTTACAAAAATCCTGCTGCTGGTCCAGAAACCATTTCTCAGGGTCCTAAGGGTGTTAAGGCAGCCTCTGCTAAAAACCCTATTCTGACAGATAAGGATTCTAGAGCTTTGGAGAGATGGGGCAAAAAAGTCTACACTTCTGCTACTCTATCTATTAGGGCTTTAAATTGTCAATTTCATATGCTAAAATATCAGCAATTCCTGCTGTCTGTTATGAAACAAAAGCTAGGTACCATTTCTGCATGTGCAGATAATAAGGAATTACACGATTTGATGCATGCTACTGAGCAAGTGGGGAAGCCTGGTTTACACTGTGGTTTTGATGCCTTGGAGGCTTCATGCAGGGCGGCTGCCACTGGCACAGTTATTAGAAGGCATGTTTGGTTAAAGGAACAAAACTTACCTGATCAAGTGAAAGCTAAGTTACTGGATGCTCCTGTTCAGCATGTTTTGTTTGGGTCTAAGGCTGAAGAGGTGATAAAGAAAATGGAGGATAAGGCAAAATCCATGCAAACGGTTAAGGATTTCCTACAAGTTCAGCCCCCAAGATTTAGCAGAAATTGGCCAACTAAAAATTGTTCCTTTCCCAGCTTGGACAGGCCACAGAGGGGTAGATATAGGCGTTCCCGAGGGAGGACCCAAGCACAGACCTCTTACAGACCTAGACAGTGGAGTGCTTCCACCCCCAGGGGTGGAGAGGACAGACCTCAATCTTATAGAAAACAGGCTCAATGACTCCCCCTGCATGGCTCCAGGAACTTCTGTCCTGGAACCCCTCTAGGAGGAAAACTCTCTCTCTTTCAACAAAATTGGACTTAACCAAGACAAGTGGGTTCTGGATGTAGTTTCAAGAGGTTACAAATTCCACTTTCATACCTTGCCAAGACCAAACGGATGGCCAGACCTACCAAAATACCAATGGGTAGAGGCATTAAACCAGGTGGGATCCCTCATGGCTATGAGGGCCATAGAACTGGTTCCACAGTCAGAGACTGGGCAAGACTTTTACTCAAGGCTCTTTCTAGTTCCCAGAAAACAAAATTCACGGAGACCCATCCTGGATCTGTCAGTCTTAAATGCTTTCCTGGAGATACCAAAGTTCAAGATGCTTACTCTGCAGCAGCTCCTGCCAGTGTTGAGCAAAAATGCATGAATGGTGACATTGGATTTAAAGGAGGCTAACCTACACATCCCTATCAGACTGGAGTGCAGAAAATACCTCAGGTTCAAGGCCGGCTCGAAACATTACCAATTCTCTGCGCTGCCCTTTGGCTTGTCTACTGTGCCCAGGGTCTTCACCAAGTGCCTGGCACCAGTAGTAGCTTATTGCAGACTCAAGGGAATTCAGATTTACCCTTATCTGGATGACTGCCTTATTCAAGCAGACAGCAAGGATGTCTTACTCCAGCACCTGGAATTTGTTCAAAACCTACTCAAGTGCCTGGGATTCACTGTGAACATAAAAAAGTCAAATTTGACACCCACACAACAGATAACCTTTCTGGGTGCTCTTCTAAACACAACAACCCAGATGGCATTCCTGACATCCGAAAAACTACAGCTGGCTTCAACTTTCAAAACATTGGCGTTAATGTCTCAGCTAACTGCAAGGAAATTCCTGCAGGCTTTGGGTTAAATGGCCTCCTGCATCCTTCTCATACCAAATGCAAGACTGCATATGAGAAAAATACAATGGTACCTAAAAAGTGTATGGTCCCAGCATTGCCACAGTCTATAGAGACACAGATTGCTGTCTTGCCTTGCCTACAAAAGGAATTCCATTGGTGGACCATGGCATGTCTTCACAACAAAGGGAAAGCCTTCAGTCTGCCTCCAGCCAACCAAGTGTTAACCACGGACGCCACGGATTACGCATGGGGAGCCCACTTGCAGGCGAAAGGCCTGCAAGGTTTTTGGACAGAGGATGAGAAGCACCTACATATCAATTTAAAAGAGATGTTAGCTGTACAGAATGCCCTCTTGGCTTTCAGGGATCTTCAACAACCAGTACAACTACTGATACGGACAGAAAACTCCGCAGTTATGTGGTACATAAACAAGCAAGGGGGTTCACACTCCTACCCCCTTTGCAGACTAGCCATGACTCTCTGGAACACAGCTCTAGCTTGCAAAGTGGATCTACAAGCTCAGTTCCTGCCAGGGAAACAAAATATTCTGGCAGACAGCCTGAGGAGGAACCTGTCAGACCCACACTAGTGGATGGTAGACACCCAAATATTCAAGATGATTACAGAAGCCTGGGGCTGCCCGGACATAGATCTATTTGCATCCCCCCTCAACCACCAGTTACAGATTTTTTGCACAAGGACATTTCACAAACTAGCATGGAAAGTGGATGCACTTTCATTCAGTTGGAGAAACCTCTCGGGGTATGCCTTTCCTCCACTACCTCCTCTTCCACGGGTGTTATTAAAGTTCAAGCAGGACAAACCCAAGATGATTTTACTGGCCCCAAATTGGCCTCGTCAGTTTTGATACTCAGCACTGATGAAATCTATCCCAGGAGCCTCCTTGGATTCTACCTCAGATTCCAAATCTTTTGTCCCAACACCAGGGCCAGGTTCTGCACTCTCATATCAAAACTCTCAGCCTGGCAACCTGGCGAATTCAGGGTCTATGATTAATCCTACCCTTCCCAAACAGGTCATGGATGTCATCTTAGAAGCCAGACGGCCTAGCACTAGAAAATCTTATGCAGGTAAATGGAAGAGATTTTGCACCTGGATGCATGCTCAGGATTCGGATCCTCTCATTCCTAATATCCCACTGATTTTACTTTACCTGACAGACATGCTACATAAGGGTTTATCCTTCTCCTCCATAAAAATACATGCCTCAGCTATCTCTGCACATTACAATACAGATCCTCCAATCTTTTCGCATCCACTTCTGTAACAATATCTCAGAGGAGCAAAGAATTTAAGGCCCCCTAGGACACCTCCCATACCTGCCTGGGACCTCAACTATGTTCTGGAAAAACCCACTCTGCCTCCTTTTGAGCCTGCTGCCACATCTGATATTAAGTATTTATCATGGAAGACAGCTATCCTACTGGCTTTGACTTCAGCCAGGAGAGTCTCTGAGTTGCAAGCACTCATGGCTGTGGAACCTTATATTATTTTTCACCAAGATAGGGTGTCTTTAAGGACTAGTCCTACTTTCATGCCTAAAGTGGTTTCCGAAGTGGCTTTAAATCAAACTATTCACCTGACAACTTTTTTCACTAATCCACAAAATAAGGGGGAAAGGATCTTGCATTCTTTGGATGTACACAGGCAACTTCGTTTTTATCTGGAGAGAACCAAGGATATCAGGAAAACACAGCAGCTGTTTGTTTCTTATGCAACAAATTCCCAAGGCAAAGCTATTTCAAAACAGACCATTTCTAAATGGATTGCTCATGGAATCAGATTTTGTTGCTCTCATCATGGAAAGCAAATCCCAGGAAAAATTAGGAGTCACTCTACCAGAGCTGCTGCTTCTTCAGCTGCCTTTCTCAGGGGAGTACCTACCAAAGATATTTTGGAAGCTGCAACTTGGAGTTCAGTGCATACATTCTCTAAGCACTATAATCTCCCTCTTTACTCCAAGTCTATGGCAGGCTTTGCTTCTGCAGTCTTGCAGGGCCTTCTAACCGCCCCTTCTACTCTATAACCACCACCCTTTATCTCAGCTATAGGATTCAACCCTACAGTGATGACTGCAACAGTGAAACATGATGAACATAGTACAGTTGTGTACACTTACCATAAATGTAGATGTTCGAGTGTCTTCACTGTTGCAGTCTGGGTTACCCACCCTCCTGTCCCCTCTTATACTTTCATTAGTGTGGCTTCCTACTTCACCCTTCTTCTGAGGTGTATTTGCTACAGAGTATGGGGTTTTGTATGTTACATTTTTGTTTTACTGTTAGCCTTCACTTTTGGGCACCTGACATCTGGGGCAAGAAAAACTGGAGAACATGGCATCGGCTGGCAGCTTTGTACTCCTGGCGCTGTGACGTCAGGGAGCATGACTGAACAGCCGACGCCGTTCCCAGACTTTGGGATTCTGGCCGACCGAGGGCTGCCTGCCGGCAGGAAGAACCCTACAGTGATGACTGCAACAGTGAAGACACTCGAACATCTACATTTATGGTAAGTGTACACAACTGTACTTTTTGTACCTACCATAAATGTAGATGTTCGAGTGTTCACACTGCTGCAGTCCAGGTTACCCTCCCTCCATCCCCTCTGTCCTAGCTGGACTTGTCTACACCTTTCTACCCTATACAACCTTTGTGGTGTATTTGGTGTATTTGCTTGTAACTGAAGGTATTGTTTTTATTTTTTATGTATGTTTTATTAGCAATATATATTGCCTACCTACTTGGGGACACCTGACATCTGGGGCAAGAAAAACTGAAGAAAATGGCATTGGATGCATCTTATATACCCCTGGCGCACTGACGTCAGGGAAGAAGCGACAGAAACCGACGCCGGACCAAGACTTTGGAACTCTGGCCGACTGCAGGAACACCTGACGGCAGGATAACCCAGGTGTAATGACTGCAGCAGTGTGAACACTCTAACATCTACATTTATGGTAGGTAAAAAACTGTACTTTGCCAGTTTGCTGGTACTCACTGAGATGCTTTTGCAGCCCCTGATACCCGCTACTTCTGATTCGCAGGCCTCTACTGAGAGCAATTCGGAGTCCGGTATGCCGTGAGATTCTTCAACTATGGAACCCGCAAATGTCTCTACCTTGGATAGGTCTGGTGCCGCTGTGCAGGCATCGGCTTCTGAGGGTGTATTCAGGCCTACAGACTTGCATGTTAAACTGACTCCTCCTTTTCTTAGGCTTAAATCTCGAACCATGCCTAAAAAACCTCATGCTCAGGCCTCTATGCCTAAACAACAAATGATAAGAATGTCTGAAGATCTAATAACTCTAATCAGGGGTAGCCACCCCCCCCCCTTCTAAGAATCCTAGGACTGAAGTGGTTTATGAATCTTCTGACCAGGATTTTGTTTTTTTTTTTCTGATTCTTCTGATGCTGAGGAATCCATTCCCTCTGCTTGCCCTCCAGAGGATATTTCTTTTGGGGAAACTTTACATACTCTAAGGGAGCATTTCCATTGAGAAAGCCAGGATTTTTCTGATTCAAAAAAATGAGGCTTGGGGATTTCTTACTTCTACCTCAGCATAGGCCTTTAGCTATTCCTCCTGTACTGGACATTGTTGATGATGCTTTTTCAGAGTCTAGTTTGGCTCCTGATTCCTTGCCTCCTGCTCCCAGAAAACCAGACAGATACTACAGGGTCTCCCTGATTCACGTAGGTTCCTTTATAAAAATCCTGTTACGGATCCATATACTATTTCACAGGGGCCCAAAGGCATTAAGGCTTCTACTGCTAAAAATCCTACCCCTTCTGATAGAGACTCCAGGGCGCTGGATAGATGGGGGTAAGAAGGGTTACACTTATGCTACCTTGGCCATTAGGGCTTTAAACTGCCAGATGTTCTTCGTGTTTCACTGTTGCAGTCATTACATTTGGGTTATCCTGCTGGCAGGTTGCCCTCAGTCGGCCTGAATTCCAAAGTCTTGGGTCCTGCGTCGGTTGCTGTCGCCCCTTCCCTGACGTCAGGGGTATAAAAGATGCAGCCAATGCCATTTTCTTCAGTCTTTCTTGTCGTGCGGTGCCCAAAGCAGAAGCAGTTCGCAAGTGCCGGTCAGCCGACTCCTGAGATTTTCGTGTTCGAATTTCAGAACCGAAGTCTTCATTAAAAGCCAAGTACCCCGTTGGGGAAACTTTTTTCTTACTCCAGTCCGATGTCAGAAAAAGTTAATTGTATTTCTTGTGGGAAGCAAATACCTCATAAGGACTTTCATTCTTACTGTATTCCTTGCCTAGGCCCTGACCACGACGTAGCTAGTTGTCGGTTTTGTGCTAGATTCAACCAGCGTACTATTAAGCGTCAATACGATTTTGCATTAAGTTATTTTGGCCGAAGATTTAATTATATAATGTCGTCAGATAGCCATCCGACAACTGGAGTTCACAAAAAACGCAAAGAAAAAGACAGGCTACCAAGGTCCAAAACCGACGACGAGGCTTCTCCTAAGCCAGTCGCCGGTTCCCCGGTTCTCCGTGAGGTGCTTTCGCAGCCCCTGATGCCCGCTTGTTTAGAGTCTCAGGCCACTATTGACACCCATGTGGAGTCGGCAAGGCCGCTAGAAGCTCAAAGTATTGGAGCCGTGGAGACTATTCCCTCAGATGGGTCTGGAGCTGCTGAGCAGGCATTGGCTGCTGAGGGTGTATTCAGACCTAAACAATTATACATTAAAACGACTTCAGCTTCAAAGGCAAAGACTAAAGCACCTTTAAAGACAAAGAAACAAGTTCAACAGCCTCATGGACAGGCCTCCATTCCCAAAAACAGATGCTCAAAATGGCCGAAGACTTAATTAGCTTGCTCAGGGGTTCCCATCCCCCTCCTGATAAGAGGCCAAAGCAAGAGACAGACTATGAATCTTCAGATCAGGTTTCCATTTCTTCTGATTCCTCTTCTGATCAGGAATATTCTCTACTTCCCTATAAGGATTCTGATGCTGAAGAATCTATTCCTTCAGCTTCTCCTCCTGAGGACTACTCTTTTGGGAAAACCTTGCATACCATGAGGGAGCATTTCCACTGGGAGAACCAACATTTTTCAGAATCTAAGAAAAGGCTCAGAAACTTCCTTTTACTACCTCAACACAGGCCTCTAGCTATTCCACCTGTGTTAGACATTGTAGATGTGTTTTCAGAGTCTAGTCTGACACCTGACTCCTTACCTCCAGCTCCTGTTAAGCCGGACAGATACTACAGGGTTCCTGTCTCTCTCACATTCCTTAACAAAAACCCTGCTGCAGACCCAGAAACTATTTCTCAAGGTCCCAAGGGGGTCAAGGCTTCTTCTGCAAAAAACCCTACCCCTTCTGACAGAGATTCTAGGGCACTAGACAGATGGGGAAATCTGCTACCTTGGCTATAAGTATCTTAAATTGCCAGTTTCATATGCTCAAATATCAGCAATATATCATGACACTGCTTAAACAGAAAATGTTGATAAATTCTGAATGTGCAGAAAACAAAGAAATGCAGGATTTATTGCATGCAGCTGAACAAGTTGGAAAGCATACTTTGCAATGTGGTTTTGATTCTCTAGAGGCCTCCTGCAGGGCCGCTGTTACAGGTTCTGTCATTAGGAGGCATGCTTGGTTAAAGGAACAAAATCTGCCTGATCATGTCAAAGCAAAATTATTTGATGCTCCATTACAGCGTGATACCCTGTTTGGTGTTAAGGCAGAAGGTGTTAAAGAAAATGGAGGACAAAGCTAAATCTATGCAAACGGTCAAGGAATATTTACAGGTAAAGCCTCCTAGGTTTAGCAGACACTGGCCTACAAAGAATTGGTCCTTTCCAGTGTCAGACAGACCTCAAATGGGCAGATCTAGATGCCCTAGAGGCAGATCCCAGCCACAAGGTTCGTACAGGTCTAAGCAATGGGCTCCAAAAGCAGAGAGGACAAATCACAACCATACAGGAAACAGTTCCAATGACTTCCCCCTGCCTGTACCGAGCACTTATCTTCTGGCAGCACCCTTAGGGAGAAAACTAGCACTTTTTTTGTCAAAATTGGCACATTATTACCCAGGACAAATGGGTTCTAGACAGTGTCACAAGACTACAAGTTTCGCTTCCATACCCTGCCAAGGACAAACAGTTGGCCAGACCTGCCAAAAAAATCAATGGGCAGAGGCTCAAAAACAAGTTGCATCTCTCATGCACATGGGGGCTATTCAACAAGTGCCATAGCAAGAGCCGGGACATGGATTTTACTCAAGACTGTTCTTGGTACCCAGAAAGGACAAAACATGGAGACTAATTCTGGACCTATCTATTCTAAACACTTACCTGGATATTGTAGTACCACTCGAACAGTTCCTAAATCCACACAACAAAGGAAAGGAAATAGACCAGTGAATACTAGCTCTTACTTACACCAGACGTTATTTATTGCCACAGAATGTATTCTCTTAGCGCCTCGGCCACAAATAGCCTTTACAGACAAAGTTTTTCCTCCAAAAACCTCACATTTTATACATTAGCTTAATTACATTTACCTTCAGTTAATCAATTAAATCCAAATTGTTAAAACAGTTTGTCATTATACAAGTTAAAACATCTTTAAATAAAGCTTTGCCAATTGCATTCCTTATTCAAACGATAATGTTGCAAAGTATGATATTTAATAATAAAAATAGACTCCTTTTTCCTTAGTGTATGTTTTAACATTTCTGCATTTCCATATTGCTGTCACTTGTTCCAAGACTGTTACTTTTAAATTATTTACATCTCCCATATGTACCCTATTAAAATGTTCTGCTATTGGACTAATACCCTTATTTTTCTTAACATCTCTGATATGTTCTTTTATCCTTTCACCAAGACTTCTCTTGGTTTCCCCTATATAATATTTCTTACACGGACACATTATGGCATAAATTATCCCTTTACTAGTGCAGGTATAAGTACCTAAAGTGTCAAACTTCTTTCCTTCTATTTTATCTATATTCGTTATAATGTGCTGACAGATGGTACACTTTCCACATGGGAAAGTTCCTACCTTAGTCAGATTTTTTAAAGCTCTTACTTTCGGTCTTGTATATGTACTATGAAAGAGAGGACAAAACATGGAGACCAATTCTGGACCTATCTATTCTAAACACTTACCTGGATATGCCCAAATTCAAGATGTTGACCTTGCAGCAGCTTCTGCCCATGCTGGGCAGCAAGGCTTGGCTTGTGACTTTAGACCTAAAAGAGGCATACCTGCATGTCCCAATCAGACACGCATGCAGAAGATACCTCAGATTCAAGGCTGGCTCAAAGCATTACCAATTCTCTGCACTGCCCTTTGGCTTATCTACTGCGCCCAGGGTCTTCACAAAGTGCCTGGCACCAGTAATTACTTTCTGCAGACAAAAAGGAATACAAATATATCCTTCCTTGGACGACTGCCTCATTCAAGCCGAGAACAAGAACATTCTACTACAGCATCTGGCATTTGTGAAGAAACTTTTAACATGCCTAGGGTACACAGTCAACGAAAAGAAACTAGTACCCTCACAAGAAATAATATTCCTGGGTGCAAGCTTAAATACAACTACCCAGATGGCTTATCTCACGCCAGACAAACAGAGGCAACTGACTACCTATTTCAAGGAAATGGCAACAAAGGCTCAGTTATCTGCAAGAAAAATTCTGCAGGCTTTGGGCTTCTTGGCATTCTGCATCCTACTAATTCCATATGCAAGACTGCATATGAGGAAACTTCAATGGTTCCTAAAGAGTGTCTGGACACAACATTGCCACAGCCTGGAAACAATGATTTCTCTCATTCCCTGCCTGCAACAGGAGTTTCGATGGTGGGCAAAGGCTTGTCACCAAAACAAGGGACAGACATTCTCAATACCCCCAGCCAGGCAGAACCTTACGACGGATGCATCAGATTATGCCTGGGTGGCCCACATGGCAGGAAGAGGTATTCAGGGCATCTGGTCCGCAAACCAAATGCATCTACATATCAATCAAAAAGAGATGCTAGCTGTTCAACATGCCCTGATAGCCTTCAAGGACCTAATTCATCCGGGACAACTTCTGATAGACAGACAACGCCATGGTCATGTGGTACATAAACAAGCAGGGGGGCACTCACTCTTATCCCCTTTGCAGACTAGCCATGGCTTTATGGGACACAGCATTGACTTACCAATTTCATCTGCAGGCACACTTCCTGCCAGGAAAGGAAAATACTCTGGTAGACGAACTAAGCAGAAACCTCATGGATCCCCACGAGTGGCACCTGGATCCACAAGTCTTCAGCATAACAAAGAAATGGGGATGCCCAACATAGATCTATTTGCCTCCCCTCAACAATCAACTAAAAATATTCTGCACAAGGATTTGTCACAGACAAGCATGGAAAGTGGATGCCTTATCTTTCAGCTGGACAAACCTATCAGTATATTCCTTTCCTCCACTGCCTCTCCTCCCCAAAGTACTCCTAAAGGTCAGACAGGAGAAAACAAAAAATTATTCTGATTGCCCCAGACTGGCAGTACTGGTATCCAATCTTAAGGAACTTGTCTCAATGCCCAGCTAGGACCTTACCTCAAATACCTCATCTACTGTCCCAACAAAACAATCAGATTCTGCACAGCCAACTCAGGACCCTAAATCTGGCAGCATGGCGGATAATGTAGCCATACAAAGCACACCTCTCAGTAAAGCTGTGATGTATGTCATTTTAGAAGCCAGAAGGCTTAGTACTAGAAAATCCTATGCTGGAAAATGGAAGAGATTTTGTACTTGGAACCATGCTCAAGGAACTGATACAACTGTCCCAAATATTCCTCAGATTTTGTAATACTTAACTGAGATGCTGGACAAAGGCCCATCTTTCTCATTAATTAAAATCCATGCCTCTGCCGTTTCAGCTCATTACATTACAGAGCCACCACTCTTTTCTCATCCTTTATTAAGGCAGTATCTCGGAGGAGCCATAATTTTAAGGCCTCCAAGGAGAACACCAACACCTGCATGGGACCTCAATTATGTCTTGGAAAAACTCACCTTACCTCCTTTTGAACCAGCTGCTACTGCAGATATAAAGTTTTTATCTTGGAAAACAGCTCTGCTCCTAGCAATAACTTCTGCAAGACGAGTGTCAGAGCTACAGGCTCTCATGGCTGTGGAACCCTTTATCATTATTTATCCGGACAGGGTGTCTCTGAGGACTAACCCTACATTTATTCCTAAGGTAGTATCCAGTGTAGCCCTTAACCAAACTATTCATTTGCCAACTTTCTATCCAAATCCGCAGAACAAGGGGGAGAAAATTCTGCATTCTTTGGACGTACACAGACAACTTAGATTCTACTTGGATAAAACTAAAGTTTTCAGAAAGACAGAACAATTACTAGTGCCATATGCTGAAGGATCACAAGGAAAGGCCATCTCCAAGCAGACTATTTCAAAATGGATAGGTCACTGCATTCGTTTCTGCAACTCTCAGCATGGCAAACCTGTGCCTAAGGACATTAGGCCACATTCAACCAGAGCTGCAGCCACCTCTGCAGCCTTTCTCAAGGGGGTACCATCTAAAGACATTTTAGAGGCTGCTACTTGGAGTTTAGTGCATACCTTTACAAAACATTACAATCTGCCACTTTAATCCAGGGCAGGCTTTGCCACTGCAGTTCTGCAGGGCCTCATAGCTGCCCCTAATGCTATTTAGTTCCATCCTCCCATCCATAGCTTTGGGAAACTACCCAAATGTAATGACTGCAAGTGAAACGCGAAGAACATAGTACAGTTGTGTACACTTACCATAAATGTAGATGTTAGAGTGTATTCACTGTTGCAGTCCAGGCTACCCACCCACCATCCCCCTTATTTTTGCTGGAACTTATCTTTCCTTCTCTGATCTATACAACCTATGTGGTGTATTTGCTTGTAGATAAAAATAAGGTAAAGTTTATTTTGATGCATGTACGTGTTACATATATATAGCATACTCTTTTGGGGGCACCTGACATCTGGGGCAAGAAAAACTGAAGAAAATGGCATTGTCTGCATCTTTTATACCTCTGACGTCAGGGAAGGGGCGACAGCAACCGACGCAGGACCCAAGACTTTGGAATTCAGGCCGACTGAGGGCACCCTGCCAGCAGGATAACCCAAATGTAATGACTGCAACAGTGAATACACTCGGAACATCTACATTTATGGTAAGTGTACACAGCTGTACTTTTCATATGTTAAAGTATCAGCAACATGTTATTGGATTGCTTAAACAGAAAATTATGATGATTCCTGACTGTGTGGAAAACAAAGAATTGCAGGATTTAATGCAGTCTGCTGAAAAAGTTGGAAGACATACTTTGCAATGTGGTTTTGATTCATTAGAGGCCTCTTGCAGGGCCGCTGTTACTGGGTCTGTGCTCAGAAGGCTTGCTTGGCTTAGAGCAATCTTTGTCTGATCATGTTAAAGCCAAATTGTTGGATGCTCCCTTGAATCAGGACCGCCTGTTTGGCAACAAGGCTGAGGAAGTTCATAAAAAGATGGAAGATAAAGCTAAATCTGTGCAAACTGTTAGATTTCTTACAAGTTCAGCCTCCTAGATTTAGTAGGCACTTGCCCTCCTAAGAATTGGTCCTTTCCAGCCCCTTCCAGGTCTTCTCAAGCCAAACCCAGACACAGCAAAAATCCCAGGTTTCAGTCCCAGGGGACACACAGGACTAAGCAGTGGGGGGCCTCCACTTCCAAATCTGGGAGTAATAAGACCCCCCCCCCCCCCATGGTAAACTGTCTCAGTGACTTCCTTTTGAAACCTCCAAGCACTTATCAACTGACTGCCCCTTTGGGGGGAAAGATTGCTCTTCATGCAAAGAACTGGGAACTCATTACCTAGGACAAATGGGTTTTAAATGTAGTGTTCCAGGGATACAGATTTCACTTCCACACGTTGCCAACTCTAAACGGGTGGCCGGACCTACCCCCAAATCAGTGGGCAGAGGCCCAAAAACAGGTACTTTCTCTCTCGACCATAGGGGGGCTATTCAACTGGTACCAGAAGAGGAAAAGGGACAAGGTTTCTACTCGAGACTTTTCCTGGCACCCAGAAAAGACAATTCATGGCGTCCGATCCTGGACCGGTCTACTCTAAACTCCTATTTGGAGATTCCAAAATTCAAGATGCTGACTCTTCACCAATTACTTCCTATGCTAGGCAAAGATGCCTGGTTGGCAACACTAGATTTAAAAGAAGCATACCTGCACATCCCAATCGGGGAATCTTGCAGAAGATACCTACGCTTCAAAGCAGGCTACATGCACTGTCAGTTCTCTGCACTGCCCTTTGGCTTATCTACTGGGCCTAGGGTATTCACACAGTGCCTAGCTCCAGTTATTGCATTTTGCAGGCAAATAAATATTCAGATATAACCGTACCTGTATGATTGTCCTGTTCAGGCAGAAAGCCAGGGCACACTTTTGAATCATCTGGTCTTTGTACAAAGGGTTCTTACTTGTCTGGGGTACACCATAAATGAAAAGAAATCGCACCTGGTACCCTGTCAACAAATTATATTCCTGGGAGCAAGCTTGAATACAACTTCCCAGATGGCCAACCTCATGCCAGAGGAACAACTTCACTACTTCAAACAAGTGGCCACAACAAATCTGCTATCTTCAAGACGAATACTGCAAGCCTTTGGGATTCATTGCCTCCTGCATTCTTCTAATTCCATATGCAAGACTGCATATGAGGAAATCTACAGTGGTATCTAAAAAGCCTATGGTGTCAACATGCTCAGGATCTAGAAGCAATGATTCCTATCATACCTTGCCTCTGCCTAGAGTTCCTTTGGTGGGCAGAGGCCTGCCACCAAAACAAGGGACTACCCTTCACACCACCCCCTGCCGCCATAACCCTAACAGACGCATCAGACTATGCATGGGGGGGGGGGGGGCTCACCTGGCAGGGAAGTGCATTCAGGACAAATGGAACCCAAGTCAATTGCACCTGCATATCAATCAAAAAGTGTTAGCTGTACAGGATGATCTGACGGCCTTCAAGGACCACATTCTTCCAGGACAGCTAAGGTAAAGATGGACAAACACCACTGTTATGTGGTACATAAACAAGCAGGGGGGTACGTATTCTTACCCCCTCTGCAGACTAGCCATGGCATTGTGGAACACAGCCTTGAGCTAGCAGGTGCACCTACAAGCTCAATTCCTGCCAGGAAAGTTAAATACACTGGCAGACAGACTAAGCAGAAACCACATGGACCCACACGAATGGAAACTGGAACCAAGGATTTTCAACATGTTGAGAAGTAAATGTGTGAGCCCATATATAGACTGGTTTGTCCCTCCCCAGAACTACCAATTGGACAAATTTTGCACAAGGACTCCCCACAAACAAGCATGGAAAGTGGATGCTCTGTCCTTCAGCTGGAAAAAACTATCAGTCTATGCCTTCCCCCCTCTGCCTCTGATCTCCAAAGTACTACTAAAAGCCAGGGATGATTCTGATTCTCCAGACTGGCCACGCCAACACTGGTACCCCCTCCAGCGCAGTGTCACGGTTTCCCCCATGGCACCTGCCTCAATCTCCTCCTCTGTTGTCTCAGCAGGAGAACCAGATTCAACACCCTCACCTTCCAGTATTGAACCTTGCAGCCTGGCTAATTACATAATATCTCCTTTACCACCCCTCAGTAAACCTGTGATAGATATAATTTTAAAGGCAAGGAGGCCTAGCACTAGAAAATCCTATGCTGAAAAATGAAAAAGTTTCCGTGCTTGGAACCAATCTCAAGGGATGAACACAACAGCGCCCAATTTACCTCAGATTTTACAATACTTAACTGAGAGCTTCCCAAGGGCCTGTCTTTTTTCTCCATTAAAATCCACGCCGCAGCCATTTCAGCTCATTATAACATAGAACCCCTCCCTCTTCTCTCACCCACTTCTCAAGCAATTTCTCAGTGGGGCCAAAATTTTAATACCACCCAGGATTTCTCGTACCCCAGCCTGGGACCTTAACTTTGTTTTGGAGAAACTCACTTTACCTCCTTTTGAGCCAGCTGCTACTGCAGACTTAACATTTCTTTCTTGGAAAACTGCTTTCCTTTTCGCAATCACTTCAGCTAGAAGGGTATCTGAATTACAGGCCCTTATGGCTGTGGAGCCTTTCATCATCATTCATGCGGACAGGGTGTCTTTTTAGAACCAATCCATCCTTCATGCCCAAGGTGGTATCCAGTGTGGCTCTTAATCAGTCCATTTATTTGCCCACCTTCTTTCCCAATCCACAGAACAAAGGGGAACGGATACTGCATTCCTTAGATGTGCACATACAACTCAGATTCTACTTGGACAGGACTAAACCTCAAAGGAAATCTGAACAACTGCTGGTAGCATTTGCTGCAGGGGCAGAGGAGAAGGCTATTCCAGAGTAAACCATTTCTAAATGGATAGGCCATTGCATTTATTTCTGCTATAAGCATCATGGAAAACCTATCCCCCAGGGGATCAGACCTCACTCCACCAGGGCTGCGTCTACCTCTACAGCCTTTCTCAGAGGCATTCCTACCAGGGACATCCTAGAAGCTGCTACCTGGAGTTATGTACATACTTTCACCAAACATGATCATTTGCCAGTTTTCTCTAAATCCAGGGCTGGCTTTGCCACTGCAGTCTTGCAGGGCCTTATAAGCTGGTCTTAATGCTATCTAAATTCCTCCTTCCAACCAAAGCTTTGGGAATCTACCCAAATGTAATGACTGCAAAAGTGAAAAGCGAAGAAATAGTACAGTTGTCTACACTTACATAAATGTAGATGTTCCAGTGTATTCACTGTTGCAGTCCTGGTTACCCTCCCTCCAGCCCTTTAACTTCATTTGGCTGTACCTCTACTTTCCTTTACTATGCTTAAAAGCCTTTTTGGTGTATTAGCTTTTTTTGTTGGAGGTATATCATTTTAGTTTTATACTTATTTGCTCCCCATTAGGGGGGCATCTGACATCTGGGGCAAGAAAAACTGATGTAATGGCGTCAGCTGCATGTTTTATACACCTGACGACCTGACGTCATGGAAGAAGGGACAGCAACAGACTCAGGACCCAAGACTTTGTTAATCAGGCTGACAGTGGGCTACCTGCAAGCAGATAACCCAAATGTAATGACTGCAACAGTGAATACACTCGAACATCTACATTTATTGTAAGTGTACACAACTGTACTTTGCTAGCCCAGAGAAACATTCAGCCCCTAAGTGTGATTCACAGGCCGAGCTCATAACGGAGGCAGTCTTGGATCAGGATGATAGCACATCCTTGGAGGTACTGCAGTCATCCACTGCAAATGTCCATGGGGAGCCTAGACTTGTAATTACCAAGGGCCATAGGGGAGTGTTCCAGATATTATTTAGGAAGGACGTGGATTCCGACGTCATTGAAACCAGGCCTACATTTGGTCCTCCAACCTTTCACAGAACTACAGGCTAAAAAAAAAAAAAAAAAAAGGAAAACATTTGTCACCACCCTGTGATCCACTTCAGAATTGGAAAAACTTTACACAGGGTATTTTTAATGCCCTCATGTCTCTTAGGCCTCCTCCTGTGGTTGCAGTGCTGGCTATACTCTGGGTTACCTCTCCTGAGAAGAGGGTTTGGGAAGAGGCTTCTTTTGAGGAGGAAGAGTTCTTAGAGGACGAGTCCCTAGTTTATTAATGTCAAATCACCTCCCCGCTGGATTACGTTTCCCTGGCGGATTCTAATGGTACTTGACTCTCCAGTGGAGGACATTACCTTGATTGAGATCTAAGATCTTGGGTAAGATGAGGGAACATTTCAAATAGGATAGTTGTCAGATGCCTAAAGTACAAAAAGGTACTACAAACTACTTCAGGTCGATACTACTAGACCCTCAGGTGTACCACCTGTCCTACCTGTCTTCTTTTTGCATCTTCCAGTAAAGCCCCTGACTCCTAGCCTGCTGCACCTTAGAAATCAGACTCCTAGCCTGCTGCACCTTAGAAATCAGACTGATTCTACAAACTGCTTGAAGACTGTAAGTTCTTGTTCAAAGCCTGTTCTGCTAACCTTTGTCATCACTGTGACTTCTGATAAGGCCTCCAAGGTTACTTCCGTCCACCACCCTTCTTCCCACTGACAAAGACGGCAGACATGGAGAGGTTGGGCAAAAAAGGATACACTTCTGCTACCCTTGCCTGTCGACTCGAGTTGTCAAACACACAAGAATGTTTCTAGTACCAATGAAAGAGGGCTCATTCTCGACCTCTCCTACCTCAACAACTTCCTGAATTCAGAGTGCTTACCTTTCCAACCTTTTTGCCCTTATCCCACAAGCCTGCATGGCTACTATAGACATAAATGATGCCTACCTGCACATCTCCATTTTTCCCAATTACAGGAAATTCTTATGATTCTCTGTGGCTTCCTAGCACTTTGAATTCTTTGCCTTGCCTTTTGGTCTCTCCACCGCCCCGTATGTATTCAAAAAATGTCTAGCCCCAGTAATTGCTTACTGCAGTCTTCAAAGCATTCAGGTCTTCCCTTACATGAACGACCTTCTCTTTCAAGCAGTCAGTCCAGGAGCATTGAAGTGCAGTCTGTACTTCACCATTTTCATCCTACAATCTCTGGGTTTCAAAGTAAACTACCAAAAGTCTGCTCTTTCCCCATTCCAGGACCAGGTTTTTCTGGGATGCAGGCTATAAACCGACCTTATGAAGGTCTCTCTCCCCACTCAAAAGGCTCAGGAGCTCATTTCCTTTTTCCAAAGCCTTATCCCACAGACTCTCATCACTGCCAAGATCTTCTCAGAAATCTGGGCTTCGTTGCATCCACAACCCCAATGCTTCCTCTGGCAAAACTACACGAGAAAACTACAGTGGTTCCTGGAGTCAGAGTTCCCACTTCCCTTTCTCCTTTGTTTGAGGAGGGAGATAACCTGGTGGATTCAACAGTTAACTGCCAACCCAAATCCTCCCACTCCATCCTTAACCACTGATCCAGGAGATTTCACAGACTGAGTCACAGGATGGGGAGCAACTTTCGGCTCCATAAAAACACAAGGTACCTGGACCCCCTCTCAAAGAAGGTAACATCAGTATAAAAGAAATGAGGGTACTGCTACTGGCTTTTCAGACCTTTTAGTCTCGCTTCATTCCTGACCTTTTAAAAGTTTTCACAGACAAGAACGTTCTCTGGTATGTGAAAAAACAGGGAGTGACAAAGTCTTATCTCTTTTGCAGACTAGCTCTGCAAGTCTGAGAATTTGCTATCAAATATTAGACTCCCCTCTAGTCAGAATGTTGTGGCAGACGCATTGAGCAAGTCCGAAACACAATCCTATGAATGAATGATTCACGGGGAAGGGTCCCCGTACATTGTCCGCATATTGGGTACTCCACAAATGGACCTTTTTGTCTTCCCATGAACAGACATCTTCCATGATTTGTGCCATATGTCCACATCCTGTGGTTTGGAAGGTGTATGCCCTCAACTTGTCATGGAAGGGGATTTCTGTTTTTATTCCCCTCCCCGTCCTCTCAATCCAAATGTCCTGCTAAAGATTCAGCAGGACAAACCAAAAATCTTGATGGGAAACCCCATTTGGCTAAGACAGCATTGGTTCCCCATGCTTCTACATAGGTTCATAGGTAAGTACTAGGCTATCAGCCCTAGGGCCCATACAAGCCTAGCCAAAAAATGTACCCTGGCTTTCGCCACCCAAGAAATTTATTTTCCTGTGCCCCTGTCGAGCAGAGCCACAGAAGTGATCTCTGGGGTGAATTTCCCATTTCCCATCCAATCATCAAGATTTTTCTTGGAGTGCTAATGAGGAGCTCTGTTTGACATAGGTAGTCTGTTCCAGAGTATGGGAAGTCTCTGGGACAGGAATCTATCCCTCTAGCATGTTCTGTTTATTGTGGTGACAAGGTTTAGGTCCCTAGAGCGTGTAGCTCGGAGGGATTGGAATTTCTTTAGTGGAGCATGTCCAACAGCTCTGGGTTTGACATAGCTTTGTATGTTAGGCAGAGATCGCCCCTGAGCAGGCGATATGCGATGGAGTAAAGCTGTAGTTTTTTGAGACAGTCTGCATAGGGCATCTGTTTGAGGCCAGTAATCCTCTTTGTGAGGTATTTCTATGGTGTTTCCAGTTGTTGTAGATGTCTTGTGAGGTACATACTAAAAGGGGTGTTGTACTCTATAATGAGTCTAATGAGTGATGAGTAGAGGGGAACAATTACCTCTTTTTTTCTGGATGAGAATCCTTTTGTGATGAGATGAGTCACGTAGAAGGATTTCCTGACCACTGTGGCGATGTGATTATCAAAGGAGAGACTACTGTCCACCTGTGTCCCAAGGTTTCTTATCACATTTTCGGCATTAAGTAGACACCAGCTATGTGGTAGTTCATGGGTACAGAGGTTTTACCGAAGGGGGATAAGACCCTTTTTGGCATTGAGCTTCAGGCCATGGCTTTGACACCAGTGAGGCCCTTTTGTAGTTTGTATATGGAATTACTAGAATGCAAGAGGCCATGAACCTCAAGGCTTGCAGTATTTGCCTTGCAGATAGCAGGGTTTTTGTGGCCATTAGTTTGAAGTAAGTTGTCAGATTAATTTGTTTCTCTGGCGTGAGGAAATCCATCTGGGAAGTTGTGTTCAAGCTTGTTCCCAGGAATATAATTTGTTGACAGGGTACAAGATGAGATTTATTTTCGTTTATTGTGTACACCAGACACACTAGCACCTTTTGTACAAATGCCAGATGATACAAAAGCATGTCCTGGCTTTCTGCCTGAATTAGACAATCGTCCAGGTATGGGTATATTTGAATATTTCTTTGCCTGCAAAATGCAGTGACTGGAGCTAGGCACGTTGTGAATACCCTGGGCGCAGAAGACAAGCCAAAAGGCAGTGCAGAGAACTGATGGTGCATGCAGCCCGCTTTGAAGCATAGGTATCGTCTGCAAGATTCCCTGATTGTTTAGCCAAAGGCAGTCCACCACAAGTTACCCCACTGAGTAGACCTTCTCACACAACACAAAAGAACTCTAATCCATCCCCCACTTGTTTACTCTTCAGTTGATGTTGTGGGTGATAGGGTCTTAATTCCTTTTAGACACCTTTTTTCAAGAGGATGTGCTCAGGGTACTGCAAGAGGCCAGGCAACCCAATGCAAAAACTTCTTACTTAACCAAATGGAAAAGATTTTCAATTTGGTGTCTTTATCGAAACCAGGACTCACTGACAGTGGAAGTCACACTGGTTCTGTCATACCTGTGTCCATTACTGGATGCTGGCTTAACTTGCTCTTCAAAGTGCTCTTGTTAGCTGGCCCTTGCTTCTTTAGAGCTGGCAGCTTTTGCTTTCTTGAAATTTTATTCCAGGAAAACTGTTTTACTGCTTGTACTAACATCAGCCAGAAGGATTTCTAAACTACGGACCCTAATGACTTCTTTCTTGGTGTTCCACAGAGACAGAGTTAGTCTCTACACCCAACCCTAACTTGATGCCTAAAGTGGTAAATGACTTTATCCCTCAACCAGTCTATTCATTTACCTACATTTTTCCTCAATCCGCAGAACACTTTGGATGTGCACAGACAGCTTAGGTTTTAACTTGACATAACAAAGGATATCAGGAAATCTGACCAGGTTGTCTCATTCCACCCTAGTGCTTTAGGGCTCCTTGTCTCTAAACACACTGTTTCTATCTGGATATCTAAAGCCATCTCCTTTTGCTATGAGCACCATGGATAGAGCCTCTCTTCTCCTATTAAGGCACACACTACCAGGTCTCTTGCTTCCTCTGGTGCCTTCTTTAAAAGACTGGACACTAACTACATTCTGGAGGCAGCCACCTGGTCTTCAGTCGATGCCTTCACCAAGTATTACAAACTGGACAGCATTTCCAAATCTAGGGCAGGGTTTGCCAGGGCTATTCTCCATGGCTTTATGGAGAGCTCCACTGCCCCTGCCTCCTCCCTTTCCTCATGAGCTTTGGTATTCTCTCTCATGTTAAGAATACTGCAACAGAGGAATAGAATGATGTAGATTAGTTGTGTAAACTTTTACCATAATAATGTCCTCTGTTGCAGTATTCCATCTCTCCCTCCTTCCCCCTGACTTTGTTGCTCCTTGGATGTACTTAGTCTACATACTTTACTTAGATGGGCGTTCCTCCTGGGGCACTCAGTTCTGAGGATGGTGCATGCGCGTGTCACTTGTGGCTGACATCTGACAGCAGCCTATGTGTGACATACCATGCACCCCTAAGTGGTAAAAAGTCTTTTGTATACTAGCCAACATCGGGTCGTTGCAGCAGGCAACTCACTCATGTTAAGAACACTGCAACAGAGAAGAGAAGGACATGCATAGTTATGGTAAGATTTTACACAGCTAATCTTTATTGGCCTTAATCTTTTAGGATAACTTGCAGGTTTGCTCATAAGGAGTATTGTTTTTCTCTGTTAACCAGGTTGGTGTCTGTTGAGGGTACGCATTTTAGTAGTTCTTAACTCTTTGTGTAAAGATGTAAAATAATTTATTTAATGTTCAATGTAAGCGCATTTGTCTTCTTCATAAGACTTCTTCAGACTGAATATTGCTACAAAAATCACATGGGAGGGGAATACCTATGGGAGGTCAAATTAGATGCGCGTTTCCCCTCCAGGTCTGAATGATAAAGAAAATGTCATTTTGAAAAGAAAAGGCGTCAGGCATTAAGTGATAAATTGTAATCCTGTGACTGCAAATGAATTTTAAAATATGTTTTTTTGTAGTAGTCGTGTGAAGATGCCTTCTGAAGAAGACAAAAGCACTTACACTGAATGTTAAATGGTTTTGTTATTACATTAGCTGTTTTTTCTTTTAAAGTGATTGTGCAGTTTGCAGGAAAGTTCATCCGTTTCATTTCATTACTTCATGTAAAGATGTTAATACTTTTAGCCAGCAGTTAGTTACTGCAGCTGGGCCTGGGGTTTTCCAGTTAGATTTTCTTTATTTTGTTTTTCTTGCCGTTGCTTCATCCCATTTCATATCCTGTACATTTCAACTTTTTGCAGTTTCTTTTACTTCTATATATTCAGCATCTTTATTATGTTCCACAGGGTCTTCATAGATATTTCTCCAAAATGTATCTATTTTTTCTTTGCTTTGTTTCCCAATTTTCTTTAAAACTTTGAGTCATCAATGAATTGCTTACTTTGTACTTTTTCTATTTATCTGCGTATCTTCTGTGTTTTTCACCCTGTGCCGATATCTTCAGTTTATTATTTGCAATAGATAGAGCATGGTCTGCTCTAATAGTGTGCATTGCTTTTATTAGATTAGTCTTTCCAAGTGTATTGATTGATCTGTTCCCTCTTCTGTACTCTTAACAGTGATACCTCCTAATTGCTTTATAGTTTTTGCTATTCAGTATTTCCATGATGGCATTTGATTTCTTCCCTTCCTTTCCCTTATTGCCCTGTATTTTTGTGGTAAGACTAGCTGTTTAGCTGTGCAGTAATATATTCTATTTTTCTGTTATGTCATATGAATTCTGTTTGATTACTGTGTTCATTTGTTTTTCAGTCTTCCAACATTTTGGGTCTTGTTGATTTTCTTTAATCTATTTCTAAAGTTTTTGTAATCTATTTCTTTCGTTAATCTTAATACGTCTATCTTTCGTTAATCTTATGTCTATTCAGCTGTAGTAAATCAGGCACTCTTCCCTTATATCATTTTCTTCTAAACTGAGGGCACATTCTTTGATGTCCTCCTGTTCCCATGTTGCAGTAGTCTTACTGTGGGATTCTCTGCCTCAGTCGATCCAAACATCTGGCTCCTATGCAAAAGCTTAAGCCTGGTTGCTGCCAGATGCATGGGATGTCGCATGCAGGGCCATAAACCAGGGGCCTTAAATGTAATGTCTGCACGCATAGAACTCAACTTTTCTGCCACAGTCGAACATCAGATCGATCGCTTCGCTGTCTTCAAGACATCTAAAGATAAGTACCCCGTTGGGTAAACCTTTTTTCTTGCTTGAGCTTTTGTTGCTTGCTCTTCTTAGCCGATGTCCGCTAGAAAGGGGAAATGTAGATGCAGATGTCAAATTCCGCACACAAATTCTCACAAACTTAGCTTGTTTTGCTTAGGCCAGGAACACGACCACACACCACCTGTAGTACCTGGCAGTCATTCGTACCAAAAACCTTCCGTAGTCTGGCAGCCTTAAAACTTTACCTCGAATACTAGTGGTTAAAATGCTTGGCCCCTACGTATGGATCTGGAGTCTGCCATCGAGGCGGAGCCACCTAAAAAAGGCCAAGGTTGCAAGACCTACCGATTTAGGGGTTGAGGCACGTCCACTAGAACCGGAATTTTCAGCAACTGCCCTCATAGAAGCCACCTCGGAAGCACAGATAGGTATGTCTTCGGAGGTTGTTCCAGCCAAGGTCGGGGGAACCAGGCTTCACTGGATGCCCACCTGTGGTCCAGAAATCGAAATCCTCTCCTGCAGGCCAGATGCTTGATACTAGCCCCTCTGGTTCTGCTAAATCTACTCCTCTTAAGAGAACACACACACACACACACACACACACACACACACAAAAAAAAAAAAAAAAAAAAAAAAAAAAACACATTTATCTCTTTCCTCTGAAGAGCAGCCAGAATGGCATTTCTCTTCTCAGTCTTTGCTGCAGGCCATTTTGGCTCTTAGGCCTTCAGCCTCTCCTGTTGCCACTTTGCCTGCCCTCAGCCCCAGGCCAACCTCAGCTGTTTCCATTCCTCCTACTCACACCCAGGAGGAAAGACTCCTTTTTCTCACCCTCTGATGAGTCTGTCACCTACTCCTTCACAGATTGCTTCCCCTTTGGTTTGGACTACTACTCCTGAGATGAGGATTCCCTAGAGGTGGATTCCCCCCTGAAGACATTTCTTTTGGGGAAACAATTAATAAAATGAGGGAGTACTTCAAGTGTGATGCAACTCAGATGACAGAAGTCCAAAGGAGGTATTTTGAATGACTCCGGGTGGAATCACTGTCCCCCTCGGCTATCCCTCCTGTGATTCCAGAATCACAGCCACCAGCTCCCAAAAGACCTGACCACTTTTACAAGATTCCTGATGAGCAGAAATTCCTCATAAAGCCACCAGTGGCAGATCCTGCAGTCATTGCAGTGGCACCTGACCAGCAGTCCAGACTTTTACCTTCCTCTTCCCTCTTGCCATCAGGTAAGGACAGCAAAGTTATGGACAGACTGGGGAAAAAGACGTACACATCATCAATACTGGCTTTTAGGGGTATCCGTTACAAGACCCTCATGGTAATAATATGCCCTAGATTTGGTAACTCAGGCTTCTGCCTTGCTTTCCTCCATTCCTGACTCTCCCAGTAAATCTCAGGTAACATCTAAGCTATCCTTGGCATCTCAGGTGGCCAGGCACTCTATAAAGTGCAGCTATGATGTAGCTGAGGCCTCCGCTAGGTCTGCAGCTTCAGCTTCTGTTTACTCATGGTTTAAGCTTCAGCCCCCTTCCTGAAGATTTTAAGGCCAAGATTTTGGACGCACCTCTGGACGACAGATTCCTGTTTGGCAGACATTCTGCTGAATTGTTTTAAAGCCTTCGGGAAAAAAGCAAGGAGCTCCAGGGCCTAAAACATTTGCTGGTCTCCCCAGTCCCTAAATTTTATAGAAAATAGCCTACCAAAAACACCTTTGTCAGAAGAGCCCCAACTCCGTCCACCTCCTCCACTTATAGGCACAGAAAAGGGTCCAGGAAGGCACCCTCCCCAAGGACAGCCCTTCCTCAACCTACCACTAGGCAGCCCTTTCAAGACAGAAACAGTCATGCGTGACTGCCTCATCCTGACTCTCTCACTGTCTCCCTGTCTGAAAAAAGTCACTTCAGATCACTGGATACTGGCAATAGTGGAAAAAAGATACGTCCTGTCCTAGCAGCAAAAAACTATTCCACAAGGTATCCCCTTCTCTCCCCAAAAGAGCTACACCTAGTCCCTCAGGTTATCCAAGAACTACTCACCCAGAGGACCCTAAAAACAGTCTCCTCAGACCAAGAAGGCAGAGGGTTTTAATCCGGGCTATTCCTAATGCCAAAAAAGGATGGCCCGTGGAGGCCCATTCTGGATTTATCCTTCCTAAATCTCTTTCTGAAGGCCCTTTCCTTCAGAATGCTATCAATGCAAAGTCTTCTTCCACTATTGCCACCCAAAGCCTTCATGGCCATTTTGGACCTGATGGAGGTATACCTCCACATTTCCAACACCCAAACTACAGGAAGTATTTGTGTTTTGCTGGATCCTATTCACACTTTCAATTCACTGCCTTGCCCTTAGGTTTATCTACTGCACCAAGAGTCTTCACAGAGTGCCTAGCCCCAGCAGTAGCCTACTGCAGAACAAATGGCATTCATATCTACTCCTACCTTGACGACCTCCTCATCCTAGCAGAAGAGGAAGTCACTCTCAGAAACCACCTACTGTTCACTGTGTCCCTACTCCAAAACTTGGGGTTCGCACTCAACCTAGCAAAGTCATCCTTTGCTCCAGCCCAAGAAAAAACCTTCCTGGGCTGCAGGATATGGACCAACCTGATGAAGGCCTTCCTCAGGACAAAGTATCCTCCCTAGTCAGCCACTTCCACGACCTCCTCCAGGTCACCCACTTCGCAGCCAGGCGGTTCATGCGCTTCCTAGACCTCATGGCAGTCGCAGTTCCTATGCTACCAGTAGCCAGTCTCCACATGAGGAAGTTTCAGTGGTACCTAAAAAAGAAACTCTAATCACAACACAACCACCCCATGGACATTCAGGTACCCTTCTTACTGCCTGAAGACAGAACTGAGGTGGTGGCTCCAGCAAGTACAACAGAACCCAGGCTTTACCCCTGCAGCCCACCAGCTCAAAACAATGCATGCACACAGATGCCTCCGATCTAGGGTGGGGAGCAACTATGAATGGCCTCAAGGTGCAGGCCCAATGGGAGTCCTCCCTCCAGAAAAAGAATTTCAACATAAGGTAGATGACTGTAGTCCATCTAGCCCTACAGACCTTTCTCCCTCTTATGTGATCAGGACCCCTCCAAATCTTCACAGACAACACTACTGTGATGTGGTACATCAACAAACAGGGGGGAGGACTAGATCTTGCCTGCTGTACAGGATTGCATTGCAGGCATGGCAGCTAGCCTCTCAGCACATCTCACTGCAGGCAGTCTATATTCCATCCTAGGACAACCATCAAGCACATGCCCTCAGCAGTTCCATTTCTCTGCATCACAAGTGCATGTTTCACAGAGATGTGTTCAACATTGTCCACCAGTGGGGCATACCTCAAATAGATTTGCCTCCAAACAGAATAAACAATTGCAGTTTTTCTGCTCTAGAGGTCCCTCCTCACTAGCCTGGAGAGTGGACACCTTCTCCATTTCTTGGAACTTTCCTTTATGCCTTCCCTCCCATCCACTCATTCAGAAAGTCCTCCTAAAAATCCGGAGGGACAAGACAAGAATATTGCTGGTGACTCCCTATTGGCCAAGGCAGCATTGGTTCCCCCTTCTTCAAAATCTTGCAAAGGGCAGTCAACCCAAGTTGCCTCACAAGGTGGACCTGCTCACACAACAGAAGTAATCTCTCATTCACACACACCTGGAGATTTTCTGCTTAACCCTCTGGGTGATTCTCTTGATCCCCTTCAAACACCGGTACACAGACTACACGCTGTCCTTTCTGTAGGAGGCCAGGAAACACAGTACAGGAGGTCCTATATTTCCAAATGGAAAAGGTTCTCCAAATGGTGTTTCCAAAGGCAAAAAGGACCCCTTCCAAGTGGAGGTTTCTCTAGTCCTAGCCTATGAGCTCATAAAATCAGACCTTTCATATTCTTCAGTGAAAGTCCATTTATCTGCTCTCTCTCTGCCTGCTTACCTCTGGACCTACCCCTACTTTCCAGGTTGCAGTCCTCACATATGGGTTATCTGGCTCCCGGTAGCCCTCAGTCGGCCCAAATACCAGAGTCCTTTGTATATGACGGGTGCCATCGGTTGTAAAACTGATGTCGGAACGTCAGGTATAAAGGGAGGCAGCAGACACCATTTCCTCAGTCTTTTTGCCGCGGAACCCGAAGCAGATGCAGTTAGCACTAGTGCCGGTTAGCAGTTTACCTTCTTTTTGGTTTTCGACTACAAAGTTGAAGACTCCTTCAGATAAGTACCCCGTTGGGAATCCTCTTTTCTTGCTTTTAACGAATGTCCGATAAAGTTAATAACTGTCTTGCCTGTGGAAAACTGATTCTGCGCTGTGATTTCCATTCCTGTTGTATAACTTGTTTGGGCCTTGAGCACGATGTCCCTTACTGCGATCTCTGTGGTTCCTTTAACCTGCGTACCATACACCGTAGAGCTAAGATTTTGTATAAGCATTTCGGAGTCTGACCCAAGTTCGTCGGTATGGCGTCTTCTGGTCTCCCGACTTCGGATATACCTAGGAAACGCAAAGACAAGGACTGCGACAGGCCTAGGGTTAAATCTGCTGATGACGCACCGGTGAAATTGTTCGTCAGCACTGCGATAGTGAGGCGCTTTCGCAGCCCCTGTAGTCCGCAGATTTTCAGCTGCAGGCCTCTGCCGAGACCTTTACAGAGTCCTCCATGCTGCTGGCTGCTATTTCGTCTTCAGACCCTCCACCTGTCTCCTCCTCAGATGGGTCCGGAGCTACTTTGCAGGCACCGGCTTCTGACGCCTCTTCTTTTCGACATGAGACCAGAACCAGACCGACTACCTTAGTTCAGACTTCTGCAGTTGCTAGGCCTCCAGATTGCTAGTAAACCTTCCAGCCGCAAACCTACTCACAAGCAGGCATCGGCCTCCCCTCCTGTGCCTCAGTCCAAGTTGGTAAAGATGGCTGGTGATCTTTCCCTGATTAGGGGCTCTCACCCCCCCCGCCCCTTCCAAGAGGGTTAGGGAATTATCTCCTGATGTTTTGTCTGGCTCAGATTCTGAGATTTCCAGTATATCTGCTGGTGAAGAAGGAAATTCTCAACTTTTGTCTGGCTTTGAGGATTCTGGTGATGAGGACTCTATCCCTTCTATCTCCCCTCCAGAAGATTTTTCCTTTGGCGATGCTTTGAATACTCTTAGAGAGCACTTTAAATGGGAATGTCAGGATTTTCCTCAGTCTAAGAAAAGAATCAGGGAATTTTTGGATTTGCACAGCATAAGCCTCTGGCTATACCTCTAGTTTTGGAAGTGGTGGATGATGTTTTCATGGAAAATTATTTAACTCCTAATTCTGTTCCTCCTAACCACCAGTAAACCTGATGGATATTATAGGGTTCCTGATTCTCATCAGTTCCTTTTAAAAATGACCCTGCTGCTGATCCTGAGATTATTTCTCAAGGCCCCAAGGGTGTTAAGGCTACTATTGCTATAAAAACCCTGTGCCTTCTGATATCTAGTATATGGCTTTGGGCATGTGGGGTAAAAAAAGTCTGTACCTCTGCAACTCTTGCCATTAGATCCGTGAATTGTCTTTTTCACATGCTTACGTATCAGCAGCATACTTTGGCGGCTGTTAAGGCTAAACTTGGGGATATTCCTTCCATGTCGGAGAAAAAAGAATTACAAGACTTACTGAATTCTGCCAGTTTGGTTAATAAGCATCCACTTCATTGTGATTTTGACACTTTGGAGGCTTCCTGCAGAGCAGAAGCCACTGGTTGCATTATTAGAAGGCATGCTTGGCTCAAAGCAGCCTCTTTCTGAAGCTGTTAAATCTGAATTGCTGGATGTTCCTTTGCACAAAGACTCTCTTTTTGGTAATAAGGCTGAGGAGGTACTGAAAGTTGGAGGATAAGACGAAATTTGTGCAAGCTGTAAAAGCTTTCCTTCAGGTTCAGCCTCCTCTGATTAGTAGGCATTATCCTTCCAAGAATTGGTCTTTCCCTGATCCTGGCAAACAGGGTCGCTCTAGGCCTAGGGGTTTTAGGTCTTCCAGAGGGTAGGCTTCTGCCCCTCAAAGGGCTAAACAATGGCATTCTTCTGCTAAATCAGGGAGTTCTAAGCCAGCTTCCCAAAGCAAACATTCTCAATTACTCTGGCCGCCTTGTGCCTACCTCTGCGGGCCATGGGTTTCCTTTGGGGTGGAATGTTAGCCAGGTTCACAGAGGTATGGTCTACCATCACAGATGACAAATGGGTTCTCAATATAGTAAACCAAGGTTACAAGTTTTATTTTCACACCTTCCCTATTCTGCAAGGGTACCCAGACATGCCCAGAACTCTAAGGACAGAGGTAGAAATTCAAATTTCTTCTCTACTGACTTATGGGGGCTATAGAGCCAGTTCCTGCAAATCAGGCAGGCCTAGGTATGTATTCAATACTTTTTCTGGTACCCAAGAAAAGGGGACACCTAGCGCCCTATTCTGGGTCTGTCTATTCTAAACACTTTTCTGGTGATTCCCAAATTCAAGATGCTCAACCTTCAACAGTTACTACCAATGCTGGGCAAGGATTCATAGCTGGTAACTATGGATCTCAAGGAGGCTTTTCTGCAAATCCCAATAAGGGAAACATGCAGGCAGTTCCTTCGCTTCAGTGCTGGGGAGCAACACTTCAATTCTCTACTGCCCTTTGGCTTATCTACTGCTCCCAGAGTTTTTACGAAGTGCCTAGCTCCAGCCATTGCTTTTTGCAGGCAGAGAAACATTCAGATTTATCCTTAACTGGACGACTGTCTCATTCAAGCAAACTCCCCAGAACAACTAGAAAAGGATTTGGATTTCGTGAAGAACATTCTCACCTCTTTGGATTACACTTGCAGCTAAAACAAGTCAAAATTGGTTCCTACAAGGGCGATTGTTTTCCTGGGAGTGAGTCTGAATACAGCCACCCAGATGGTATTCCTCACTCAACAGAAGCAAGATCTTTCGGCTTACTTCATGAACTTGGCAAGCATGATCCAGCTGTCTGCAAGGCAATTCCTTCAAGCACTGGGATTCATGGCTTCATGTATTTTGATGATCCCATATGCAAGTCTGCATATGAGAAAACTTCAATGGTACCTCAAGAATCTTTGGTGTCAACACACACAGGACTTGGACTTGATTCTTCCCCCAATTCCCTGTCTACAAATGGAGTTTCTGTGGTGGGTGACAGTCTGTTCCTAGAACAAGTGTCTGCCTTTCCACCCACCACCTGCCAGCCAGACTCTCACCACAGATGGCTCAGATGTTGCATGGGGGGCTCATCTGGAAGACGGGCTTATAGGGGACTTGGAGCTCCCAGCAGATTCATCTGCACATAAACTTAAAAGAATTGATGGCAGTGCAGCAGGCCTTGCTAGCTTTCAAGGACCTACTCTACCCTGGTACTCTCCTGATATGGACAGACAGTACCAAAGTCATGTAGGTACATCAACAAGCAGGGGGGGGACTCACTCTTACCCCTTGTGCAGACAAAGCATGAGACTATGGTCCATAGCAGCATCAATGGGCGTACATCTAATAGCCCAGTATTTTCCAGGGAGGCTAAACTCCTTGGTGGATCATTTGAGCAGACATGTTCTGGATCCTCACGAATGGCAACTGAACAAGGTCATTTTCCATCGCATCACTCAGCATTGGGGCACCCCACAAGTGGATCTTTTCTCCTCTCACGCCAATCATCTCCTTCTAACCTTCTGCACCATGGAGTTTCACAACAAAGCTTGGAGGGTGGACGCGTTGTCCTTCCCATGGGCACATCTCTCAGTTTATGCATTCCCTCCTCTACCTTTTCTTCCTAGAGTGCTGCTAAAGATAAAGGATGAAAAAACAAAGGCTATTCTGATAGCTCCAGATTGGCCCAGGCAGCATTGGTATGCCCTCCTTCACAGCCTTTCCCAGGCTCAGCTTTGGCATCTTCACCTGGTACCAGATCTGTTGGATCAGTTAGGTGGCAAGCTTCTTCATCTTCAAACTCTGCATTTTAACTGCCTGCCTAATACTTTAAATCTTTCCCAACAGGTGGTTGAAGTTCTTCGAGGCCAGGAGGCCTAGCACCAGAAAATCCTGTGCAGATAAATGGAAGAGATTTTGCACTTGGATGCTGGCTAAAGGAGAAGACTCTTCTCACCCTTCTCTTTCCCTCATTCTTGATTAGCAGGATTGCCTAATGGTGGACTTTCCTTTTTTTCAATCAAAATTCACACCAGCAATTTTGGCTCGTTCTTTTGAGCAACCCATTTTTTCTCACCCCTTGATGAAGCAGTTCCTGAGGGAAGCTAGCAATCTTAGACCTCCTAGAAGGGCTCCTACTCCTGCTTGGGATCTTAATTTTGTCCTGGAAAGACTTACTCTGCCTCCCTTTGAACCAGCTGCCTCTGCAGATTTGAAGTTTCTATCCTGGAAGACTGTTTGTTTTTCTTTTGGCTATTACTTCAGCCAGAAGGGTATTGGAGCTGTAAGCCTTAATGGCAGTAGAACCTTTCATTATTTTTCATTCAGACCGGGATTCTCTGAGAACTAATTCCTTCTTTTATGCCTCAGATAGTTTCCAGTTTAACTCTTAACCAGTCTATTCACCTGGCTACATTTTTCAACAATCCCCAGAATAAAGGGGAAAGGATTCTGCACACTCTTGATGTGCATAGACAGCTGAGATTTTACTTAGGACTAAATCAGTTGTTTGTTAGTTTTGCTCCTGAGGCTCAGGGTAAAGCTATTTAAAAAACATCTCTAAACGGATTGCTCATTGTATTCACTTTTGTTACCTGCAGCATGGGAAGGTTCCCCCTCAGGGTATTAAGACCCATTCTACTAGAGCAGCCTCTGCTTCTGTAGCTTTTCTGAGAGGTTTGCCTACTAAGGACATTCTAGAAGCAGCTACTTGGTCTTCCGTCCATACTTTCACAAAGCATTACAATCTACCTTTGTTTTCTAAATCCAGGGCTGGTTTTGCCTCTGCAATTTTGCAGGGCCTTCTTACCAACCTTTAATCTGTGATCTTTTCTCCCCCCTTTGTCTTTTTCCTTGGCTTTGGGAATCAACTCATATGTGAGGACTGCAACAGTGAAACAACTGTGAACATAGTACAGTTGTGTACACTTACCATAAATGTAGATGTTAGAGTGTATTCACTGTTGCAGTCCTGGATGTTTTTCATGTTTTACTGTTGCAGTCATCACATTTGGGTTATCTGCTTGCAGTAGCCCTCGGCCTGATTATCAAAGTCTTGGATCCTGTGTCGGTTGCTGTCTCATCTTCCGTGATGTCAGGTAGTCAGGGGTATAAAGCATGCAGCCGACGCCATTACACCAGTCTTTCTTGCCGTGCAGTGCACAAAGCAGTAGTTGTTCGCAAGTGCCGGTCGACTGACTCCTGAAATTTTGGTTTTCGAGTTTCAGAACCGAACTCGTCAATTAAAAGCGAAGTACCCCGTTGGGGAAACTTTTTCTTGCTCTAAACCAATGTCAGTAAAAGTCAGTAATTCTATTTCTTGTGGAAAACAAATACCTCATAAAGGTTTTCATTTTTACTGTATTCTTTGCCTAGGCCCTGACCACGACGTACCTCACTGTTGGTTTTGTGCCTTATTTAAACCACAAACTATTCGTCGTCTGTATATTGTCACCACTAAATTTTTTGGTATTCAGTTCAATCATCCAGATATGTCTTCGGTAAGCCACCCAACTACAGACATTCCGAAAAGGCGCAAAAGTAAAGACTGCAGGCCACATAGGTTCAAAGTTGCCGACGACGCTTCTAAGCTAGTCGCCAGTTCGCCGGTACTCAGCGAGGCGCTTTCGCAGCCCCTGATACCCGCTACTTCAGATTCGTAGGCCTCTACTGAGACCCATTCGGAGTCCGGTATGCTGCGAGATGCTTCAACTGTGGAACCTGCGGATGTCTCTACCTTGGATGGGTCCGGAGCCACTGTGCAGGCACTGGCTTGTGAGGGTGTATTCAGGCCTACTGACTTGCATATTAAACAGACACCATCTTCTTCTTCTTCAAGGCCTAAAACTCGAACCATGCCTAGGAAACCGATGCCCAGACCACATGGTCAGGCCTCTATGCCTAAAAAACAAATAGGAATGGCTGATGACCTTATTACTTTAATCAGGGGAAGTCAACCTTCCCCCTGTAAGAGACCTAGGACTGAATTTGCTTATGATACTTCTGACCAGGATTCTGAAATTTCTGTCTCCTCCGATGACCAGAATTTACCAATCTGAAGTAGTTAACTTCATTTGTGCATCAACCTATGGGTCGTCGGATCCATATCGGATCCGAGCCGGCAGTTTCCAGCAGCTAAGATCCAAGCTCCAAGCTCCTCCCCCTTACCCATAACTCCCTGCCATCCCTTCCTGACCTCAGATCTAGTTTGCCGTGGTTTGAACAGCTTGATCTAGAGCGTTTGAGTTTCCAGTGCTTTTTCTGTGAGAAAAATCTTTTCCTTTTTCTTAAGTTGAGTGATTTTTGAGTGTGGAACTAGTTTAGTTTTTGTTTAGAGTGTTCCCTCGGGTTTTGCGTTCCCTCTCCCTTGTTTTTTTTTCTAGAGTGTTAGGGTGTATTGTGTGGTGGTCTTGGGGCCTAGTGCTCGTGTTTAGTTAAAATGTCTGAGGGCTCCAAGACATTCTTTTCTAAATGTACCGAGTGTGGCCATTAGCTTTCCCCGGCTGATGGCCACACTGTGTGCATTTTATGCCTTGGGGTTGAACACCTTTCTTCTGGCTGTACTATTTGTGCAGTGTTCAACCCCAGGGCTGTCAAGGACCGGAGGTCGAAGCTGATCCTGGCGGGATTCCTGCCCCCGGATTCGGCTTCGTCCTCTGGCCCTTTCGTGGTCCCTGCCGCGGCACCATCCACGGACCCTTCCCTTCCTCTGGCCAGGACTCAACCTCCCTCTTCGGGCCAGGAGGATAGGGAAGCTAGGAGGAAGAAGCGCCGTGAGAAACACAAGCGGCGGGCCGAAGCCTCTGCATCGGCCCCGCCTGCTAAGCGGGTCTCTCCCCCTGGGACGGCCAGGCCTTCTCCTTCTCTGATCCATTCTCCCTGCTTTTCGCCGGGGCCAGAGGAGGAGGAGACCTGGTCTCCCTCGGTCATTGAGGCGGCACTCCCGTCCCGCCTCGCCTCGGTGGCCTCTTCCAGGTCGACCAGAAGCCTGACGGATGCAGACTTGAACCGGATGGTAAGGTTCCTCCAAGCCCAGCTGCAGATGGGAGTGCTCCTGCCTACCCCCCCCCCCTCCGGGGGGGAGCTCGACCCCCTTTTTTGCCCCCAATAGCTCCTTCCCTGACCCGCTTTCCAGGTTCGGGGTCTTCGGAGCCGAGTAGCGTCGGAGCCGGGGGGATGTTGGCGCCGGTAGTCTCGGGTACTTCGGCGACAGTACCCTTTAGTCTGTCTGGTCCCTTTTCTACGGATCCTAGCTCTCGGAGCCGAGAGCTGAGCTTCGGATCCGAGGCGGTCAGTGTGCCTTCGGCTCCAACTAGGTCGGAGCATACTGGCCCTTCGGATCTGATGGCTTCGGCTTCGGCTCCGGTCCCGATCTGCCCGTCTGATCCTAGGGAGGGTCGGCTCTCAGATCCTAGGGGGAGCGTCTCTCCTTCGGCATTCGACGTGGTAGAGAGGGTTCTGTCGATGGAATACAGGTCCCTGTCTTTAGCTACAGCTCTACCCTGCACTCCCTCGCAGATGGGTCCGACTTCTATCACCCGACCCCAGGGACAGCCTGCTCAGATGTCCCAGATAGTTCCCTTGTTGGAACAAGAGGTGGCTGGTGAGGCCTCCTCAGACAGCCCCCCTGAGGAGGTTCCTCACAAGCGCAAGTGCAAGAGGAGGCACTTGGACTCCTCCGAGTCCTTGACTGAGGACACGGACTTGGGGGAAGGCTCCCCAAGATCACCCCCCGTAGACATCTCATTTGGAGACATCATGGAGATGCTCAGGATCAGGGGGGGGGTGTGGTCTGCCCCAAAGCCTACCTCGGACGAGTCCGTGTTCCTGGAGGCATTTGAAGCTGGCCTGTTTACCTCTTGGGTGTCCCCTCCGGCCGATCAGCCGGACACTGTGGAGCCCGTCCCCAAGAGGCCTGACAGAATTCTCAGCCCACCTTCGGACAGGTCCCATTGGAGCAAGGGAACCCCTGTAGATGCCATGTTGGTGGCGGCGGCCACCAAGAGGGAACTGGCCCAGGAGAGTCCCTCGGTCCATTCCCCTGACAAGGAGTCCCGGACAATGGACTGTTTGGGGAAGTGGATGTTTGCGTCAGCCACCTTCTCCATAAGGTCGCTGAACTACATGGCACTTGTCATACGGCTCCAGCGGGATCTTATCAAAGAATACGCTGGGTCGCCCCCAGAGTCCATGTCGACAGAGGACAAACAGGTGTACTCTACCCGAATGGCCACTCTTAGGTCGATTTCCAATACCTCTATGCGGCTGCTGTCCCATGCTGCGGAAGGGACCGCTAGAGCTAGCAGAGCGGGCGTCGTCCTAAGGCGACAGGCTTGGCTCCGCCACTGTGATTTCGCGGAACCCTTCAAGGCGTCATTCGCGAATGTCCCCGTTTGGTTCTGCCCTTTTTGGCAAGACCGTACGCGATACCTTGGTCCAGAGCGAGAAAGACTGGAAGACGTCTGCCATCGGAGTCTGCTTCTCTGCTCCCCAGAGGTCCTTCTCGGAGAACCAAAAGGGACAGAAGAAGATGTGGTTCCGAAAGTCTCAGCAATCCCATTTTGCTCCGGACTCCCCGTCCTTCAGAGGCAGAGGGGGACAGTGTGGATGCCGCCCTAGAGGCAGTGGGGGCCTGAAGAACTTTGGGCCCAGAGAACCTTTCTCTGATCGTCCCACGCAGCAACCCTGAGGGGTTACCCGACTGCTCTGCTATGGCGGCAGTCGGGGGGCGTTTCTCGAAGCACCTAGCAGCTTGGGAGTCCATCACGACAGACCGCTGGGTGCTTTGGATTATATCCAGAGGCTACGAGATTCCGTTTCTCCATCCCCCTCTCAGACCCAGATTCCTCCCTGATGTCCCACCCGATCAGAGGGAGGCCGCAGCTACAGAAATTCGGCAGCTGCTAGAAAAAGGAGCGATCCAGCACGTCCCCCCAGTACGGATCGGGCTTTTACTCCAGGTGGTTCTTGGTGCCAAAAAAGATGGGGGACTTGAGGCCTATCCTCGACTTATCCCTACTGAACCTGGCAGTAGCCAAAGAAAAGTTCCGGATGGTCACTCTTCAATCCATTCTCCACCTCTTCCAGGAGAATGACTGGATGTGCTCCATAGACCTCAAGGATGCGTACTACCACATCTTAATGGACAGATGATCCAGGAGGTTCTTCCGCTTTCGGCTAGGAGTCGGTCACTATCAGTTCAGGGTTCTCCCCTTTGGTCTCACCACAGCCCCCAGGGTGTTCACCAAGGTGTTAGCGGTAGTAGCGGCCCACCTGAGACTCCAGGGAATTCAGGTTTTTCTGTACCTGGACGACTGGCTCCTGACTGCCCTCACACGGCATCTACTCTGCGCAGCCAGGAATTTCTTCCTTCGCTTAGCTCCCCGGCTGGGGATCACAATTCATGCTGGGAAGTCCTCCCTGCTCCCGACTCAGGTCATAGATTTTATCGGAGCCAGGGTAAACACAAACCAGCTCTTAGTTTTCTTAACTGCGGACCGGTTGCGATCCCTAAAACTACATGTGCAGGCCATTCTTCATTGTCTGAACCCTCCGGCGGAACTGGTCCTGAGGGCCCTAGGATCAATGGCGGCTACCATCAATCTCCTCCCCATGGCACGCCTGAATATGAGAATTCTGCAATGGACTCTCCAAGTCCAATGGTCCTTCCTACGCTTTTCCCTAAGCCATCCTGTCCCTCTCAGCAGGGTTTGCAGGAGTGCCCTCTTGTGGTGGCTCCAGTCTCCGGACCTCCAAAAGGGGCGCCCCTTCTCTATATCCCCTCCCCTAGCCACGGTGACCACGGACGCCTGTCGTCTCAGGTGGGGGGGGCATTGTGGCGGCAGGACCGTCCAAGGCACGTGGAACCAACCAGAGACCTCACTGCATATCAATGTCCTGGAGATGAGGGCGCTGCTGTTTGCATTGCAAGCACTTCCGAGCCTTCTTCCCGTCGGGACGATTGCGATCGACGGACAACATGTCTGTCATTTGGTACATCAACAAACAGGGGGGAACCAGGTTTTATCCACTTTGTCGAGAGGCCATGAGAGTTTGGGAAAGGGCGATTTCCACCAACCGCTTTCTCGTAGCGACGCACATTCCGGGTCGGTCCAACATCCTAGCGGGACAGACTGAGTCGCACCATCCTTTCCCAGTACGAGTGGTCTCTGAATCCCAAAGTAGCGAAGCAGATCTTCTCCAAATGGGGTCAACCTTGTTGCGATCTTTTCGCCTCTCCTTCAAACACGAAGTGCGACACCTACTTCGCTCTACTTCCTCCACCCGGGGAATCCCCAAGAGACGCTCTGGTGCATGCTTGGCCTCCCGGTGGTCTTTATGCTTATCCGCCCCTTCCCCTGATGCTCAAATTTCTGCAGAAAGCCAGACGGTTGGGGTGCACGATAATCCTCATTGCCCCATTCTGGCGTCGTCAGGCATGGTTCCCTTATCTGTGGTCTCATCTAGTGAATCCTCCCTGGATTCTAGATCCCCTTCCGGATCTGATATCTCGCCCCCTGGGCCTACCAACCCTGAACATGGACAACCTCAAGCTCGCAGCCTGGTTGATCCAGTTCCACTGTTAGTTTGGACTCTCGGTATCTCTTTCCAGGTCAGAGCGATCCTAGTGGCTGCCCATAAGCCGTCCACTAGGAAGGTTTATCGTAGCGAATGGAAACGTTTTTCTATTTGGGCTGAACATCAGAACCTGGATCCTTTCACAGCTCCGTTACCAGCTGTGCTGGATTTTCTGTCGGGGCTGTTTGATAAAGGTGCTAGCTCTTCCACAGTCAAGGTACAGTTGGCGGCTATCGCTCATTACCACGTTGGATGTGATCTTGGCCCTCTAACTTCATCCAGATTATGTAAGGCCTTCTTAAATGGCACCTTCCTACTAAGACCTCCGGTGAAAGATGTGATCCCTCCTTGGGACTTATCGCTGGTGCTCCAGGCCTTAACAGCTTCTCCCTTTGAGCCTGCTGCCTCGGTAGATCTTAAGTTCTTATCATGGAAAACAGCCTTCCTTGTCGCTATCACGTCGGCAAAAAGAGTTTCGGAGCTTCAAGCCCTTTGTGCCAAACCTCCATACTTGATTTTCCATAAGGATAGGGTTTCCCTCAGGACCAATCCCTCTTTTCTCCCCAAAATTGCTTCCGCAGCTAATATTAATCAGTCTATTAATTTGCCAGTCTTCTTTCCCAACTACCAAAATAAGGGCGAATACAAGTTGCACTCTTTGGATGTACACAGACAGTTGAGATTTTATCTGCACAGGACAGCCGGTCATAGACGTTCTGATCAGTTATGTGTCCTTTGCTAAATCCAGTTTGGGGAAAGCTATTTCTAAAGTCACACTGTCCAGGTGGGTTTCTCAATATATTCTTTTGGCAGGCCTGCTCCTCAGGGAGTCCATGCCCATTCAACTCGGTCTGTTTCTACCTCTGCTGCCTTTCAGGCTAGAGTATTGTTAGATGACATTTGCTCGGCTGCCATGTGGGCCTCATCTCACACTTTTATAAACCACTACAAGTTAGATATGGTCTCCAGAGGGAGAGCATCCTTTGGCTCCGCAGTGCATCCTTCCTTGAGGGCCTCCCAAGGTTCAGGTCGCTGGGGACTCTGTCCCATAGGTTGATGCACAAATGAAGTTAACTACTTCAGATTAAGAAGTTATGTACTCACCATAACGTTCCATCTGAGTAGGTAAACTTAATTTGTCAGCAACCGTCCCTCCCTCCATCCCCCTGTCCCTTTCGGATGTTCTTGATATTCCTGCTTCACGGTAGTTTGTACCCGGTTACCTAGACAGGTTGTGATGTCTAGCCTTGTTTTAGGCAAACTCGATCTGAGGTCAGGAAGGGATGGCAGGGAGTTATGGGTAAGGGGGAGGAGCTTGGAGCTCGGATCTTAGCTGCTGGAAACTGCCGGCTCGGATCCAATATGGATCCGGAGACCCATAGGTTGCTGACAAATGAAGTTTACCTACTCAGATGGAACATTATGGTGAGTACATAACTTCTTATTATCCACCTATGAGGATTCTGATGCAGAGGACTCTATTCCCTCTGCTTCTCCCCCAGAGGATTTTTCCTTTGGTGAAACCTTGCATACTCTTAGGGAGCATTTTCACTGGGAAAGCCTGGATTACTCTGATTCTAAAAAGAGGCTTAGAGATGTCTTACTCCTGCCCCAACACAGGCCTTTAGCTATCCCTCCTGTGCTGGACATTGTTGACAATGCCTTTTTAGAATCTAGTTTGGCCCCGGACTCTCTACCTCCTGCTCCCAGAAAACCTGATAGATATTAGAGTTCCTGATTCTCACAAGTTCCTTTTTAAAAATCCTACTGCGGATGTTGAGACCATTTCACAGGGTCCCCAAGGCATTATGGCTACTACTGCCAAAAATCCTACCCCCTCTAAGATTCCAGGGCTGTGGATAGATGGGGTATGAAGGTATACACCTCTGCAACCTTGGCCATCGGGGCCTTAAATTGCCAGTTTCATATGTTAAAGTATCAGCAGCATATTATTTGATTGCTTAAACAGAAAATTATGTTGATTCCTGATTGTAATGAGAGTAAGGATTTACAGGATTTAATGCATTCTGCTGAACAGGTTGGAAAACATACTTTGCAATATAGTTTTGATTCACTAGAGGCATCTTGCAGGGCTGCTGTCACCGGGTCTGTACTTAGGAGGCATGCTTGGCTTAAGGAGCAATCTTTGCCAGATCATGTAAAAACTAAATTGCTGGATTCACCATTAAATCAGGACGGTCTGTTGGCAACAAATCAGAAGACGTTCTCAAAATGATAGAGGAAAAAGCTAAATCTATGCAAACTGATAAAGATTTTTTACAAGTGCAGTCTCCAAAGTGTAGTAGGCATTGGTCCTCAAAAAAGTGGTCCTTTCCTGACTCTTCCAGATCAAACTCAGAACCAGCAGAACAACCAGGCTTCAGTCCCAGGGTACGCACAGGACTAATCAGTGGGGGGCTCTGACTTCCAGTTCAGGGAGTAGTAAGACTCCCCCCTATGGAAAGCTGTCTCAATAACTTAACTTTAAAACTTCCAATCACTTCTCAACTGACTGCTCCTTTGGGGGAAAGATTCTGCAAGCAAAAAACTGGGAACTCATTACCCAGGACAAATGGGTTTTAAACAGTTTCCCAAGGATACAGATTTCACTTCCACACGTTACCAACCCCAAACGGTTGGCAGATCTACTCCCAAATCAGTGGGCAGAGGTTTAAAAGCAAGTACTCCCTCTCTTAAGATTAAAGGCTATTCAGTCTGTACCAGAAGAGGAAAAGGGACAAGGTTTCTACTCAAAACTTTTCCTGGTACCCAGAAAAGACAACTCATGGCATCCTATCCTAGACCTTTCTATCCTAAACACCTTTTTGGTGATTACAAAATTCAAGATGCTTACTCTTCACCAGTTGCTTCCCATGATAGGCAGAGATGCCTGGTTGGCAACACTGGATTTAAAGGAAGCCTACCTGCACATCCCAATCAGGGAATCTTGCAGAAGATAACTACGCTTCAAAGCAGGCTGCATACACTATCAATTCTCTGCACTGCCCTTTGCCTTATCTACTGCGCCCAGGGTATTCACAAAGTGCCTAGCTCCAGTCATTGAATTTTGCAGGCAAAGAAATATTCAAATATATCCATACCTGGATGATTGTCTAATTCAGGCAGAGAACCAGGATATAACTTTTGAATCATCTGTCATTTGCACAAAAGGTGCTAACTTGTCTGGGGTACACCATAAACGAAAAGAAATCACAGCTGGTACCCTGTCAACAAATTATAATCCTGGGAGCAAGCTTGAACACAACTTACCAGATGGTTTCCTCATGCCAGAGAAACAAATTCATTTGAGAGATTACTTTAAACTAGTGGCCACAAAAACCCTGCTATCTGCAAGGCAATTACTGCAAGCTTTGGGTTTCATGGCCTCGTGCATTCTTCAACTTCCATATGCTAGACTGCATATGAGGAAACTACAGTGGTATTTAAAAAGCCTATGGTGTCAACATTCTCAGGATCTAGAAGCAATAATTCTTATCATACCTTGGCTTTGGTTAGATTTCCTTTGGTGTGCAGAGGCCTGCTACCAAAACAAGGGACTACCATTCACTCTACCCCCTGCCTCCCAAACCCTAACAACAGACGCATCAGACTATACATGGGGGGGCTCACCTGTCAGGGAAGTCCATTCAGGGCAAATGGAACCCAAGTCAAATGCATCTGCATACCAGTCGAAAAGAAATGTTAGCTGTACAGAATGCTCTGACAGCCTTCAAGGACCACATTCTTCCAGGACAATTAATGGTAAAGACGGACACCACCACTGTTAAGTGGTACATAAACAAGCAGGGGGATACCTATTCCTACCCCCTCTGCAGACTAGCCATGGCTTTGTGGAACACAGCCTTGAGCTACCAAGTGCATCTACAGGCTGAATTCCTGCCAGGAAAGCTAACTACACTGGCAGACGAACTAAGCAAAAATCTCATGGACCCACACAAGTGGAAACTGGAACCAAAGACTTTCAACATGTTGATAAGCAAATGGGGGAGCCCAGATGTAGACCCGTTTGCCTCCCCCCAGAACTACCAATTGGACAAATTCTGCACAAGGACTCCCCACAAACAAGCTTGGAAAGTGGATGCTCTGTCCTTCATCTGGAAAAATCTATCCGTTTATGCTTTTCCTCCTCTGCCTCTCCTCTCTGAAGTACTACTAAAGATCAAACAGGACAAACCAAGGATGATGCTGATTGCACCGAACTGGTCATGCCAACACTGGTACCCCCTCTTGCACAGTGTGTCATAGCTAGCCCCATGCTACCTGCCTCAGACCCCTACCCTGCTGTTATAGGAGGAGAGCCAGATTCTGCAACCCCAGCTTCAAACACTGAACCTGGCAGCCTGGCTAATTACCTAATGACTCCCTTACCATCCCTCAGTGAACAAGTGTTGGAGGTCATTTTGGAGGAAAGTCGGCCTAGTAATAGAAAATCTTCTGCTGAAAAATGAAAAGATTGTGCCTGGAACTAAACTCAAGGGATAGCCACCGCAGCGCCCAATTTACCTCAGATTATTCAATACTTAACTGAGATGCTTCACAAGGGCCTTTCCTTTTCCTCCATCAAAATTCATGCCTCAGCTATTTCAGCTCATTACAACACAGAACCACCCCTCTTTTCTCACCCACTGCTCAAGCAGTTTCTCAGAGGGGCCAAAAACTTAAGACCACCCAGAAGAGCCCCAACTCCAGCCTGGGACCTTAACTTTGTATTGGAAAAACTCACTCTGCCTCCTTTTGAGCCAGCTGTAAGTGCAGTGTTAAAATTCCTTTCTTGGAAAACAGCTTTCCTTTTAGTAATCACTTCAGCAAGAAGGGTATCTGAATTACAGGCCCTTATGGCAGTGGAGCCTTTCATCATCTTTCATGCGGACAGGGTGTCCCTCAGGACCAATCCCTCCTTCATGCCCAAGGTGGTATCCAGAGTGGCTCTTAATCAATCCATTCATTTGCCAACCTTGTTTTCTAATCCACAGAACAAAGGGGAACAGATACTGAACTCCTTAGATGTGCACAGACAACTTAGGACTAAACCTCAAAGGAAATTTGAACAACTGGTGGTGGCGTTTGCTGCAGGGCAGAGGGGAAGGCTATTTTAAAGCAAACCATTTCTAAATGGATAAGCCATTGCATTCATTTCTGCTATAAGCTCCATGGAAAACCTATCCCACAGGGGATTAGACCCCATTCAACCAGGGCTGCATCTACCTCTACAGCCTTTCTCAGGGCTTTCCATGCCAGAGACATCCTAGAAGCAGCTACCCGGAGTTCTGTACATAACTTCACCAAGCATTACCATTTGCCATTTTTCTCTAAATCCAGAGCTGGCTTTGCCACTGCAGTCTTGCAGGGCCTTATAGCTGGTCCTAATGCTATCTAAATGTCTTCTCCCATCCTTGGCTTTGGGAATCTACCCAGATGTGATGACTGCAACAGTGGAACATGAAGAACATAGTAAAGTTGTGTACACTTACCATAAATGTAGATGTTAGAGCGTATTCACTGTTGCAATCCTGGTTACCCTCCCTCCATCCCCCTGCCTTCTTTTGGCTATACCTCTACGCTCCTTTACTATGCTTAAAAGCTTTTTGGTGTATTTGCTTTTTTGTTGGAGATGTAACCTTA
>NC_056743.1:585769461-585776961 GCF_019279795.1 Protopterus annectens | reverse complement strand
AAAGCCTCCCGTGTGGGGGAGGGTGCAGGGGGCTTGCCCTCCTGCAGAAACATAATAGAAAGTGTTTGTAAGGTGGTGGTGGAGGTGATATTTACTTGTGCAATGTAGTTTTCAGTGTTATGAAGCAGACTTTCAATGTTTTGAATTTTTGATGTTATGGTCTCAATGTTATGAAATTCAGCGTTATGAAATTTCAATGTCATGAAGTAGACCTATATATATATATATATATATATATATATATATATATATATATATACACACACAAGTATTACTGTGTGGCATTTGCATGTTCTCCCTGTATTCACATACGTTTCCTCCCACATTCTAAATATGTGTGTCTGCAGTGGTTCTCCCTGGGCCGGTGCTGAAAATAGGCTGTGTCCAAGTCGGACTTCCCCAGTCAACAAATGTTAAATTAATAAGTATATAAAACTTTGCTGGATGATACAGGACTTGTGCAGCTATCCTGTGACTGGGATCGAACTGGAGCATTCATTTCTGGGGAAAGTTAAGTGCAGATGTCACTTTTGTGGCCCACACACACACTGTGGCCAATGTCATATGTCCCATGTACCTTGCAGTGACTAAACTTTTTGTGTACTGACTGAACATTCAGATAGAAGAGAGTAGGGAAACCCAAAGGATGTTCTTCGTTTTTCACTGTTGCATTCATCAGATATGGGTTATTCCTGCTGTGGTAGCTCTTGGCTGGGCCAAATACCAGAGTCATTTGTTTTTCTTGTCGGCTGCTGTCACTTGCCTGACGTCAGGTCATCAGTGCGATAAAGGAAGGCAGCCTATGCCATTACATCAGTCTTTCTTGCTGTGGAGCCCATAGCAGAAACAGTTCACAAGTGTGCCAGTTGGTCTCTACCAGAGTTTGAATTCCAGCTGAAAACGTTTGAAACCAAGTACTCCTTTGGGGGTTCCCTTTGTTTTTTTTTTTTCCCCCCCCCCACTAAATGATGTCTGGAAAAGTTAACAATTGTCCTGCCTCTGGAAAGCCAATACCACACCGAGACTTCCATTCATACTGCGTCACTTGTTTAGTCTCAGACCACGACATCCCCCGTTGCCGGTTCTGTGCCCTCTTTAACAGAAAAAACATTTGTCGTAGAGCTATTTTTGTAGCCAGGTATTTTCGTCTTCCGTCTTTGCATTCATAAATGGTGTTCATCAGCCGTCAATCAGCAGACTTTCTGAAAACACGTTAGGATAAAGATAGAGGCAGACCACACAAGGCTAAACCTTTCGACGACTTTACCGCTAAGCAGGTCTTCAGTTCTCCAGAATTCAGTGAGGCGCCTTCGCAGCCCCTGATGCCTGATTCGGTACCTTTGCAGGCCGCTACTAAGACCCTTTTGGAGTTGGGTATCCCACAGAAATCTTCTTCGTCTTCCGAGCCTTTGGTTGTCTCTGTCTTGGTTGGGTCTGGAGCAGTGATGCAGGCACAAGCTTCCAAGGAGGTTTTTCGCACTACTGAATCTAGACAAAAACCATGTCTTCTCCTCTGATTACCATTTGTCTCAGACCGATGGATACTCTTATGGCTAGAGGCAAGGCCACTCCTTGGAAAACCTCTGGCCACCATTTTATTCCTGCTCCACCACCCCAAGCTCAAATGCTTAAAATTGCATAGGATCTTATCACCCTTATCAGGGGTAGTCAGGCCGCATTTTCTAAACTTAAATAGACCGTTCCCCTGAAATACTGACAGAACAGGATTCTGAGGAGTCTGATTTTTCAGATTTTGAAAAACAATCTCTTACTGCTTATGAGGATTCATATGCAGAGGAATCCGTTCCTTCTGCTTCCCCACCAGGAGATCTTTCCTTTGGGGAAACCCTTCACACCCTCAGGTAACATTTCCACTGGGAATTCCAGGACTTCCCTCAGTCTAAGAAAAGACTAAAGAGTTTCTAGACCTGTCCCTGCACAGACCTTTGGCCATCCCGACAGTCTTGGAGATGGTTGACTGTATACCATGATGCCCTCCCACCTGCTCCCAGAAAACTTTGCAGGTGTTAGAGCACTGGTTTCTCACAAATACCTGTACAGAAATCCTGCCGTAGATCCGAAGGTCATTACACAAGGGCTAAAAGGAGCTAAGGCTCGTTCTGCAAAGAATCCTACTCCTCCTGGCAAGACTCCAGAGCTTTGGACAGGTAGCTAAGATTGCAGAGGTGTATACTTTTTTTACCCTATCAGAGCACTTGACTGTCAGTTCCACATCCTGAAATATCGGCTCACTTTGGAACTATTAAAACAAAAGATTTCAGCTTTTCCTGACTGCCAATTCGAAAGAACAGATTTACTGCACTCTACTAGTCAAGTGGCTAAACGCTCATTACACTGTGGATATGATGCCATTGAGGCCCTCAAGCAGGGCAGCAGCGTCAGGATCTGTCATTAGGAAACTTGCATGGTTGAAGGAACAACCTCTCCCTGACCATGTCAAATCTAAATTATGTGATGCACCCTTGGATAAGGACTGGTTGTTTAGAGTAAAAGCAGAAGAGGTGCTGAAAAAGATGGAAGATAAAGCAAAATTTATGCTAACAGTAAAAGATTTCTTTCAGGTACAACCTCCTAGGTTCAGCAGGAATTTTCCTTCAAAACTCTGGTCCTTTCCTGTACCTAGCAGATGGCAAGATAATCCCCACAGGGACAGACCACCCTGACTCCTATCCCTGGGACAGCAGAAAACCAAACGGTGGTCCACTTACACTCCAAAGGCAGAGAGTTCTAAGCCATCCCTCCTATGGCAAAAACTTTCAGTGACTCACTCTCCCCCCTCTGTCCTCTTTTCACTCACCAAAAACTAGGAGAAAGGCTTTCCCTCTGCAAAGAAAATTGGCTTTTTGTAACAAAGGACCAATGAGTCTTAAAGATCTTTTTCCAGGGATACAAATTTTCCTTCAACAAACTCCCACTTCCAAGAATGTACCCAGACGTGCCTCCAAATCAGTGGGCATAGGGATTGAAACAAGTCCAAACTCTAATATCCCAAGGGACAGTAGAACCAGTCTTCTCAGATCAAACAGGCAAAGGCTTTTATTCCAGACTCCTCTTGTTCCCAGAAGAGAGGGCACTTGGTGCCCCATCCTGGATTTATCCATTCTGAACACCTTCTTGGTGGTCCCCAAATTCAAAATGCTGACTTTGCAGTGGCTGCTGCCTATGCTGACAAACAAATGCCTGGTTAGTTACCATGGATCTAAATGATGCCTACCTCCACATCCCCATAAGGCAATTCTGCAGGAAATTCCTTCGCTTCAGAGAAGGCTCACAATACTTGAGTTCTCTGTGCTGCCCTTTGGCTTATCTACTGCTCCTAGGGTATTCACCAAATGCTTAGCCCCGGCCATAGCCTTTTGCAGACAGAAAAATATGCAGATTTAACTTTATCTGGTCGACTGCCTCATTCAAGCAGATTGCAAATAAAATCTCCTCAAGGACCTCCTCTTGTCAAGACCCTCCTTAGGGTACACCATCAATGAAAAGAATCAAGGCAAACACCCTCCAGGGAGATAATTTTCTTAGGGGCACTGCTGGACACAGCATCCCAAATAGCCTTCCTATCCCCAGAAAAGCAGAGCTTGCTGCCTTTCTGTTTTATCCAGCTGGCTTCCAGAAGCCACCTCACTGTGAGGAAGTTCCTGCAAGGCTTGGTGTACTTGGCATATTGCATCCTTCTAATTCCTCTGACCAGGCTTGACAGCACTCTCAACCTCTAGAGACCTCTCTATCTCTGATCCCCCTGTACAAGGGCTGAGTTTCTACGGTGGTCAGGGGCCTGTGCCCAGAGCAAGGGTCTTTCCTTCTCCCAACTGGACAGACCATTACCACTGATGTCTCGGATACAGCTTGGGGCACTCACCTAGAAGGCAGGTGCAACCAAAGTCTTTGGGGATGCCCACCACCTCACCTTACACGTCAACCAGAAGGAAATGGCAGTACAAATGGCTTTGACATCCTTCAAACCCCATCTCAAGTCAGGGGATCTCCTTATCAAAACAGACAACACTACAGTAATGTGGTGCATCAACAAACAGGGAGGGACCCCGTCTTAACCTCTGTACAGGCTAGCCTGAACCTCTGGTTGATAGCTGCTTCCATGGGCCTACACCTTATAGCCCAAATACCTACCAGGGATCAACAACACCCTGGCAGACCACTTAAGCAGAAACTTTCTGGACCTACATGAATGTCAGTTCCATAGAAAGTCATTTTTACAAATCACTCATGATTGGGGGACTCCAGAGGTGGATCTCTTTGCTTCATATCTCAACCATCAGCTTAAAAAAAAAATCTGTATCAGGGATTATCCACACCTAGAGTGGAAGGTGGATGCCTTGACCTTCCCCTGGAACACCCTGTTTATGTACGCATTCCCTCCTCTGCCTCTTATTCCCAAGGTACTGATCAAAGTAAGGGAGGAGAGACCAAGGGCCATCCTCATTGCTCCAGATTTGCCCAGACAACATTGGTACCCCTTACTGCGTGGCCTGATCTTACAGCCACCCAGGCAGCTTCCCCTGATCTCAGACCTCTTAACTCAGGTGGGGGGGATGGAATGCTGCTCCCAGATCTGCACACACTCAAACTCTCTGCATGTCTAATACTGTATAGGCAAACAAGGGGCCTTTGTTAAGGAAACTGGTCTTAGACCTTATCACAAAGGCCAGAAGGCCCAGCACCAGAATATCTGATGCAGGAAAATGGAAAAGATCCTGCTCCTGGAGCCAGTCCAGAGGGGGCAATACCTCACTACTTCCATCCTTCTTATCCTGGCCTACCTAGTGGGGCTACTTAATAGTGGTCTTTCCTTCTCCTCTGTTAAAATCCACACCTCAGCCATTTCTGCTCATTTTGATACCGAACAGCCCCTCTTCTCCCACCCTATGATTAAAACAATTCCACAGATAGGTTTCTAATATCAGACCCCCCAGAAGGCCTCCCACTCCAGTCTGGGACCTAAATTATGTTTTGGAAAAACTAACTTTACCACCATTCGAACCTGCTGCTTTAGCAGAACTAAGGCACCTCTTCTGGAAGACTGCTTTTCTCCTAGCTATCAACTCAGCCAGAAGGGTTTCAGAACTTCAGGCACTGATGGCCATAGAGCCCTTTATCATCTTCCATGCAGACAGGGTCTCCTTGAGGACTAATCCCTCTATTATGCCCAAGGTGGTATCTAATGCAACTCTCAACCAGGCCATACATCTACCCACCTTCTTTCCTAACCCTCAAAACAAGGGGGAAAGAATTCTGCACTGACTTGACGTGCACAGACAGCTCAGATATTATCTGGACCATACTAAACCCTTTAGGAAAACAGACGAACTACTTGTCAGTTTGCCCAAGGGCAGAGGGGAAGCCCATTTCCAAACAAACCATTTCCAAATGGATATCACACTGTATCCATTTCTGCTACAGTTTGCATGGGAATCCCCCCCCCCCCTTATGTCTGTTCAAACCCATTCCACTAGGGCAGCCTCCACTTTCACAACATTTCTCAGAGGAGTTCCCATCAGGGACATCCTGGAAGCTGCCACCTGGACCTCTATCCATACCTTTACCAAGCATTACCACCTACCTCTATTTTCTAAGGCTAGGGCAGGGTTTGCCTCTGCAGTTCTGCAGAGCAAGCTGACCCATTCCTAGGTCTCTCACTAATCCTACCACCCCTCTCCTCAGCTTTGGGAATTCTCGCACAGGTGATGACTCAACAGTGAAACACGAAGAACATGGTACAGTTGTGTACACCTACCATAAATGTAGATGTTCGAGTGTATTCACTGTTGCAGTTCTGGTTTTCCACCCACCGTCTTTTTTTCTTTAGGGAGACGTACGTTTTTAACTGTGGCTTTTAGCCACCAGGACCACTTTACCATATTTACTTGGGCCGCTTACTGGTTAGGGCAAGAAAAACGAATGTAATGGCGTCTGCTGCCTTCCTTTATAGCACTGCCGACCTGACGTCAGGCTGCAGGTGACAGCAGCCGACGCAGAAAAACATTGACTCTGTGATTCGGGCCTGCCGAGGGCTACCACAGCAGGGATAACCCACAGATGATGACTGCAACAGTGTATACCCTCGAACCTCTACTTTTATGGTAAATGTACACAGCTGTACTTCATGAATACTACAACATGGAAGAGGAGGACATCTATGGTCATGGTAAGATTTTGCACTACTATTCTTTCATTGTCAGTCTGTTTGCATGCTTTGCACTTCTAAAATCTTTCTGGTTCTAGTGTGTTTTGATTAGTAAAAATACTTGTGAAGGTTGCATTAGTAGTTGAAATGTATTTTATGCAGTAATGAGTTTGATTTCACTGTTTTTGGTTGCTAAATTTCTGCTGTATTTGTAGGATGCTGAAAATGCTATACAGCAAATGGGTGGTCAGTGGCTTGGAGGAAGACAGATAAGGACTAATTGGGCCACAAGGAAACCACCTGCTCCTAAAAGCTCCTATGAAAGTAAGTATTTTTGGCTGTCTGCCAACTGTTTGTAACAGTGGTGCTTAACTTGTGTGTTTACCCAAAACATTTGGTTAAGTGTACTGTGGAGTGTGCTCTATTTATTTATTTTATTTTACATTTGTTGACCGGGCTAGTCTAACTGGATATATGTCCATTTTCAGTAGAGGCCCGGGGAGATAGGCTCCACGACAAACTGTTAACATAAAAAATTACAAAGAAATATAAAAAATGAAATTATAGAGATATATACACTGACAAATCTGGTTAATAGGAAATCATTTGAAGAAGAGCTATCAAATACAATGAAAACTGGAGTTTCAAAAATGATATGGAGGTACATTACATAATGCAAAAAGGAGGCATACAATCTAGTTCAAGGTACAGGTAAAGTACGTCAGTTGATGGCAAAGAAAAAAAACAGGAGGTATACAGTCTGATGCCATATACAGTACATTACACAATGAAAGAGGCTGCTTAATGATCAGTAGTAGTAATAATTAGTTACAAAGAAAAAATAATAAAATGTTTTTAATAATTTTTTTTTTTTTTTTTTTCAAATAAGTGAGAGAGAGAAGGAAATTAATGAGATACAGAGCATAGAGGGCATAAGTTGTTCAAAAGGAAATGACAGAAGAATTAAAAGAAAAAAGGGGAGACACAGCATAATTTGGGTAGAGGACAGGTTTAGGCAGGTTTAGTACAGTGGCATGACCAGTGTGTTTTGAGAAAAAGTTTGTCTTTTTTTGTATAGTGATAGAGGAAATAGAGGAAAGGTCACAGGGGAGAAGATTCTAGAATTTTCCCACAGTATTGGAGAAGAGAGAATCCCCAGCCCTGTTAAAGTTAGATGTTTTGACTAGAAGTTTCTGAGATGAACATAAAGACTTCAGATTATTAAAGGGGATGATGATGGTAGAGAGACTAGATCTTGAAAGTGTAATGGTGGTATTTCGGATTTTCTCACCTTTTGTAAGACCATTGATTCTGAAGAACTTTATAAAATTGCC